>NC_042514.1:18509948-18638408 GCF_900963305.1 Echeneis naucrates
CTCTTGATCTTCGCTTTTTCCCATGCCCCAGTTGTGGTAGAGAGCTGTCCCAGCTTTCGAGTAGCAGCAGCGGTGTCCCTGACACCAGAACAATTGCAGTGGTATCAGATGTCGGAAGAGGCCGTCCCACAAGTGTCTCTGGCTTTACATCCTAAAACATCAGCTAAAGAATTGGGTGGGATGGTAAAACTAGCATTAGCACAGGATGATTGGGTTATCACGGACATTCGCGGAGTACTTTTATTCGGCTAGAGCCACATATACTCAATTCAAGTAGAAGCCGTAGATAGCTCAGTTCTGGAGGAGGCCCAGGTCTCCCAGTTTCACGGTAGAGAAAAAACAGATCACCCTGAGGCTGCGTCTATCATTGACTCTCTACCAGAGTCCCTATGGGCGCAGGGCCCGACAGATGTGCGACTGGTGCAATGTGAACCATTAACTTTTGAGGTTAACACTTCTGATCCAGTGTGGATCAATCAGTACCCCCACAAGCCCCAAGCAGAGGAGGGCATCGCAGACACCATTCAGGGCCTCATTTCACAGGGCGTATGATCTCTGAGCTCTCTGCCGTTGTTGAAAAGAATAACTGAAAACACAGTTTCTGCCCAGTTTCAAACTGGGGATCTTTCCCGTGTAATGCAACGTGATGACCGATACACTACGGAAACCTGCACTGGACACTCTCTTCCCCTTGACGATGAAATGCCATCGTTACTTCGCTTACTTGCTGACAATGCAAGGAAGAACCAAAAACATCGCTAAAGGCAATTCTTAATCGAATTAAGAGGTATGCATTAACTGGAAAAAAGACGCTGATTTATTTCCAGCTGACAGCAAAGATGTTTCCGCCCCAGTTTCGAACTGGGGACCTTTCGCGTGTTAGGACGAACGTGATGACCACTACACTACGGAAAACCGCACATGTCACCTCCTTCCGCTTATCAAGAAATGCCATCATTACCACTGTTGCGATAGCCTCCCACGTGCTCTGAAAAGAACAATAGAGAGGCCTACATCCTGAAGCCTGGGCCAGAGTTGTCTGCCTGTTTGGAAATGGCGCCATGACCCCAGGATTCACCCCTAGGGTGTGGTTCTGAGTTTGAAGAGGAGGGCATTTGCTAGACACAAGCGCCCTCAGCAGGGATCCCCGATGACGTCACACAGGTAACAAAGACGCTCCATGGCTCTTGATCTTCGCTTTTTTCCCAGTGCCCCGGTTGTGGGAGAGAGCTTTCCCAGCTTTTGTCTGGACCTCTCCAATGATATTCTAATTGCTTCAGACAATGGATCAGCCTCCATACTTCTCCTTTTGGATCTTAGTGCTGCTTTCGACACCATAGATCACAATATTTTACTAGAGACTGGAACATGAAATTGGGATTAAAGGAAGTGCAATAAGGTGGTTCAAATCCTATTTATCAGATAGACATCAGTTTGTTCATGTTCACAACAGCTCCTCCTCATGCACTGCAGTCAGTTATGGAGTCCCACAGGTTTGGGTACTTGGACCAATCGTCTTTACGCTTCATCTAGGCACCAAATGCCATCTTTACTACCGCAATTACACAATGAATTGACCAAACAAACAGCTGAAGCCAACATTTTCTATTCTAATTCAGAGGTAGCACTTACCAAATACACAGGTCATACTCGCTCCAAGGCTCTCGATCTTCGCTGTTTCCCAGTGCCCCGGTTGTGGGAGAGAGCTGTTCCAGCTTTCGTCTGGACCTCTGATTGTTGCATCACCGAAATTTCCTCTTCCTACGAATAGACGCAGATACTGGCAGGTCTACTCACGAGAAGTCTTGAAGTGAAGCATCAGCTGATCTCTGACCTCTCTGCCGTTGTTGAAAAAGAATAACTGAAAACACAGTTTCTGCCCAGTTTCAAACTGGGGATCTTTCGCCTGTAATGCAAACGTGATGACCGATACACTACGGAAAGCTGCACTGGACACTCCCTTCCCCTTGACGATGAAATGCCATCGTTACTTCGAATATTGCTGACAATGCAAGGGAAGAACCAAAAACATCGCTAAAGGCAATTCTTTAATCGAATAAGAGGTATGCATTAACTGGAAAAAAGACGCTCATTTATTTCCATCTGACAGCAAAGATGCTACCGCCCAGTTTCGAACTGGGGACCTTTCGCGTGTTAGGCGAACGTGATGACCACTACACTACGGAAACCTGAATGCAAGCTGCTCCGCCCCTTCCAATCTAATGATTTCTGACGTGAACAGGTACTTTCATAAAAGCTGCATTTGCTCTTCCAGTTTGCATCACCGAAATTTGGTCTTCCTAAGAATAGATGCAGATACTGGCAGGTATGGCTAGTTATTTTACTTCCTAACATTCATCGTTATTGGGTGCGGTAAGCGTGTTGCGTCATTTCCGGTCACTGGCGGTTGTGCTCTCTATTGTGCTTGTGTTGTTTCCACTGTTCTTCTGCTATTATTTCCTAATTCCACTCGAGTAATCAGGCAGAAAATTATTTTCACACCAACACTAGGTTTTAGAAGTCAATATCTCCCCTTTCTCCAAAGTTTATAACCGTTTCTGTTCCTCCGCTAATCAAACTACCCGATTAGCAATGTCCTCTAGCTCTCTGTCTCCACTCTCTGTTCCTCCTTCTCCTCCTCCTCTCCTCTCCTGTTCTCTGTGCCTCATGTGTAGTTATTCTTCTGCCTCCTTTTATGATAGCACCTCTTGTCATAGATGTAGAATGATGGTAGAAATGGAGGCGAAGATTAATGAGTCAGAATCCCGGCTCCGCACTTTAGCTAGCCCAACTTATGCTAGTGTAGTTAGCCCCCCCCCTGTAGCTGGTGCGGACCAACCTAGACGAGCTCATACAGCAGCTAAGATAGTTTCCTCCCCCCCAGTGGCTCCCGAGCAGCCGGGATCTAGTCAGGGCGGCTGGGTGACTGTCCGAGACATGAGGCATAGTCGTAGGCAGCAGCCCCCGGTTCACCATCGACCAGTTCACGTTTCCAACAGGTTCTCCCCTCTCAGCGACACACCCGCTGAAAAGCCGACTCTAGTGATTGGTGATTCTATTCTGAGAAACGTGAAGTTAGCGACACCGGCGGCCATAGTGAAGTGTATCCCGGGGGCCAGAGCAGGCGACATCCAGTCTTATCTGAAACTGCTGGCTAAGGGTAAACGTAAATATGCTAATATTGTAGTTCACGTCGGCAGTAACGACACCCGACTTCGCCAGTCGGAAGTCACAAAAATGAATGTGGAATCGGTGTGTACTTTTGCTAAAACGATGTCGGACACTGTAGCTTTCTCCGGCCCCCTCCCCAATCGGACCAGTGATGACATGTACAGCCGCATGTCGTCATTTAAACCGCTGGCTGTCGAGGTGGTGTCCCGAAAACAACGTGGGCTACATAGATAACTGGAAGTCTTTCTGGGGGAGACCTGGTCTAATTAGGAGAGATGGTGTCCATCCCACCGTGGACGGGGCCGCTCTCATTTCTAGAAATATGGGTGGTTTTCTTAGAAATCCAAAACCCTGACAATCCCGGGTCTAGACCAGGAGGCAGAGCCGCAGTTTAACACGCTCCTCTGCGCCTCAGTCAGAGCGGTCATCTGCCGAGAATAGAATAGAGTCTCTGTCTATGTTTAGGTCTATAGAAACCGTGTCTGTCCCCCGACGACCTAAATTTAGAAAAGTTAATAAACTCAAATTAATTCTAAAAAAGAGGAGCTAAAAACAAAAACCTAACTGTAATTAAAACAGCCACAAACTTAGTCTCAAATAACACTGCGATCAAATGTGGACTGTTGAACATTCGATCATTATCATCAAAATCTCTACTAGTAAATGATCTCATAGCTGATCACCATATTGATTTATTTTGTATAACTGAAACGTGGCTGCAGCAGGATGAGTATGTTAGCATTAATGAAGCTACACCCCCAACTCATGTTAACTTTCATATCCCTCGTACCACAGGTCGAGGAGGTGGGGTGGCTGCAATATTTCAGTCAAGCCTATTAATCAACCCCAGACCAAAATCTGGCTGCAGGTCTTTTGAAAGCCTCACTCTTAGTCTCTCCCACTCGGACTGGAAAGGTGAAAAACCAGTTCTGTTAGTTACAGTATACCGTCCACCTGGTCCGTACTCAGAATTCCTATCAGAGTTTTCTGAGTTTATATCAGAGTTAGTACTTAGTACAGATAAAATCATTATTCTGGGAGATTTCAATATACATGTTGATGTAGAAAGCGACAGCCTTAGTTCTGGGTTTCTTTCCCTACTAAACTCAATTGGCTTTTCCCAGCACGTGAATGAACCCACTCACTTTTACAATCATATCCTTGATCTTGTTCTAACTTATGGCATTGAAATTGACAAGCTAACAATTCTTCCCCAAAATTCTCTCCTGTCTGACCATTACCTTATTACATTTGAGTTTACTTTAATGGGCTCCACAGCATTGAGGAATAAATTCAGCTATAGAAGATGTTTATCTGAAGCTGCTGTGGCTAAATTTAAAGAGAACATTTGGTCATCATTCCCAACAATGCCATATCTAAATCTAAATTTAAATGAGGATTTCTCCCATACGCAGGTTGATGACCTTGTGACTAGCACTATGGCCACACTGCGTTCGAATCTTGATAATGCCGCCCCTCTCAAAAAGAAAGTATTCAATCTGAGGAGGATGGCTCCCTGGTATAGTTACCAAATCCGTACCTTGAAGCAGACATCAAGGAAATTAGAAAGAAACTGGCGTTCCAGTAAGTCAGAAGAGTCTCACAGAGCCTGGAAAGACAGCCTAAAAACGTATAAAAAAGCTCTCCGCAGTGCTAGAAGTTCATATTACTCAGCACTCATAGAAGAAAACAAGAACAACCCCAGGTTTCTCTTCAGCACTGTAGCCAGGCTGACAGAGAGCCATAGCTCAGTTGAACCAGTGATCCCCTTAGCTCTAAGCAGTAATGATTTTATTAGTTTTTTTTTTTCAGACAAAATTCTCACGATCAGAGAAAGAATTTATCAGCTCTTGCCTACGTTAGATAAAAATCCCCTTCTGAAGACGGCAACTGCTGAATCAGCTGCGGCGCCTCTTTTACATCTGGAATCATTCTCACCTCTAAATCTCTCAGAGCTAGCTTCTATAGTTTCATCATCCAGACCGTCAACCTGTCTATTAGACCCAGTACCAACTAGCCTCTTTAAAGAGATCTTTTATGTAATTGAGCCGTTTATTCTAGATTTGGTTAATCTGACTTTATTTCTGGGTTATGTACCTCAGGCACTTAAGACTGCGGTCATCAAACCCCAGCTTAAAAAGCCTAATCTTGATCCAGATGTTTTGGCAAACTATAGACCCATATCGAACCTTCCATTTATTTCTAAAATCATTGAGAAAGCTGTAGCAAAACAACTACACGAGCATCTGGATGGGAACAGTTTGTTTGAAGAGTTTCAGTCAGGATTTAGAGCCCATCATAGCACAGAAACAGCGCTGGTTAAAGTCTCCAATGACATTCTAATGGCCTCAGACAATGGATCAGCCTCCATACTTCGCCTTCTAGATCTTAGTGCTGCATTCGACACCATAGATCACAATATTTTACTACAGAGACTGGAACATGAAATTGGAATTAAAGGAACTGCACTAAAGTGGTTCAAATCCTACTTATCAGATAGACATCAGTTTGTTCATGTAAACAACAGCTCCTCCTCATGTACTGTAGTCAGTCATGGAGTCCCGCAGGGTTCGGTACTTGGACCAATCCTCTTTACGCTTTATCTGCTTCCTCTAGGCAACATTATCAGGAAACACAGCATCAATTTCCACTGCTACGCAGACGATACTCAGCTGTACCTATCAATGAAGCCAAATGAAGTCAGTCAGATAGTCAGACTGCAGGCATGTCTTGATGACATAAAAGTCTGGATGACTGGAAATTTTTTACTTCTCAACTCTGACAAAACAGAAGTTATTGTACTCGGTCCTAAGCACCTCAGAAAAATACTATCTAATCATCTCATCAGTTTTGGACGGCATTACTTTGGCCTCCAGCTCCACTGTAAGAAACCTTGGAGTAATTTTTGACCAGGACATGTCCTTTGTCCCTCACATAAAACAAGTTAGTCGGGCAGCTTTCTTCCACCTGAGAAACATTAGGAAAATCAGAAACATCCTCTCTCAGGATGATGCAGAAAAACTAGTCCATGCATTTGTAACTTCTAGGCTGGACTACTGTAACTCATTACTATCTGCATGTCCAAACAAATCTCTAAAAGGCCTTCAGTTAATTCAGAACGCTGCTGCACGAATATTAACAGGAACTAGGAAAAGAGATCACATCTCTCCCGTGTTAGCTGCTCTTCATTGGCTGCCAGTAAAATATAGAGTAGAATTCAAAATCCTTCTTTTAACGTATAAAGCTCTTAATGGCCAAGCTCCATCGTATCTCAGAGAGGTCATAGTTCCTTACTGTCCTAGCAGGCCACTCCGCTCTCTAGATGGAGGTTTACTTGTGGTTCCTAGAGTCTCCAAGAGTAAATCTGGAGGCAGATCGTTCAGTTATCAGGCTCCTCTTCTATGGAACCAACTCCCAGCATCGGTCCGGGGGGCGGACTCTTTAGTAACTTTCAAGACCAGGCTTAAAACTTTCCTGTATGACAGAGCGTACAGTTAAAAAGTCCTCTACTCTTTAGGTATGCTGCTATAGGCCTAGGCTGCTGGGGAAGGACTGAGCTTCTCTCTCTCTCTCTCTCTCTCTCTCTCTCTCTCTCTCTCGCTCTCTGTCTCTCCCTGTCACCCTCTCTCCCTCTTTCTCTCTAACTCCCTCCTTGCATGCGCTGATAAAAACCATCCTTATTAAAAAAAAAACAAAAAAAACAAAACAGTTTCACCCAGTTCTAAGCATTTATACTGCATTTACTAACCATGTTCTGCCAAAGTCTCTGTCTCTCCCAGTTCCTCTCCTCTCTCTCCCTGTCCTCATCCTGCAGGTGGTGACTCATCTCCATCCCATGTTCCTGCAACACCTGCTGGTCCCATATAGCATGAATTCTGTATTACAGCTCAACTCCATGAACTTCATGCAACAACATGTTCCTGCCTACACCCCCCCCCTCCAATGCCTGCCTGCCTGTCTCTCTCTCTCTCTCTCTCTCAACCCAACCGGTCAAGGCAGATGGCCGCCCCCCTTGAGCCTGGTTCTGCTCGAGGTTTCTGCCTCTTAAAGGAAGTTTTTCCTTTCCACTGTTGCCAAGTGCTTGCTCATCGGGGGATCTGTTGGGTCTCTTTAAATAAATTTATAAAGAGTTTGGTCTAGACCTGCTCTATATGTAAAGTGCCTTGATGTAACTTTGTTATGATTTGGCGCTATACAAATAAATCTGATTTGATTTGATTTGATTTGATATACTCACGAGAAGTCTTGAAGTGAAGCATCAGCTGACCTCTGACCTCTCTGCCATTGTTGAAAAAGAATTACAGAAAATACTGTTCCTGCCCAGTTTCGAACTGGGGACCTTTCGCGTGTGAGGCAAACGTGATGACCACTACACTACAGAAACCTGTACAGGACACCCTCTTCCCCTTGTTGATGAAATGCCATCGTTACTACTGTTGTGATGGCCTCCCACGTGCTCTGAAAAGAACAATAGAGAGGCCGACATCCTGAAGCCTGGGCCAGAGTTGTCTGCCTGTTTGGAAATGGCGCCATGACCCCAGGATCCACCCCAAGGGTGTGGTTCTGAGTTTGAAGAGGAGGGCATTTGCTAGACACCAGCGCCCTCAGCAGGGATCCCCGATGACGTCACACAGGTAATAAAGACGCTCCATGGCTCTTGATCTTCGCTTTTTCCCAGTGCCCCAGTTGTGGGAGAGAACTGTCCCAGCTTTTGTCTGGACCTCTCCAATGATATTTTAATTGCTTCTGACAATGGATCAGCCTCCATACTTCTCATTTTGGATCTTAGTGCTGCTTTCGACACCATGCACCATGCACTAAGGTGGTTCAAATCCTATTTATCAGATAGACATCAGTTAGTTCATGTTAACAACAGCTCCTCCTCATGCGCTGCAGTCTGTTATGGAGTCCCACAGGGTTCACTACTTGGACCAATCCTCTTTATGCTTCATCTACTTCCTCTCGGCAACATTATCAGGACATCAGACATTTCTTGAACACATACAAGTCTGGATGACCCATCATTTTTTACTCCTTAATTCTGACAAAACTGAAGTTGTTGTACTCGGCCCGAAGCACCTCAGAGAAATGCAATCTAATCATAATCAGTCTGGATGGCATTACGTTGGTGTCCAGCTCCACTGTAAGAAACCTCGGAGTAACCTTTGACCAGGACATGTCCTTTGTCCCTGACATAAAAGAAGTCAGTAGGGCAGCTTTGTTCCCCCTGAGAAAAATTAAGTAAATCAGAGACATCCTCTCTCAGGATGATGCAGAAAAACTCGTCCATGTATTTGTAACTTCTAGGCTGGACTACTGTAACTCGTTACTATCTAGATGTCCAAACAAATCTCTGAAAGGCCTTCAGTTGATTCAGAACGCTACAGCAAGAAAATTAACAGTCACTAGGAAATGAGATCACATCTCTCCCGTGTTAGCTGCTTTTCATTGGCTGCCAGTAAAATATAGAGTAGAATTTAAAATCCTTCCGTTAACATATAAAGCTCTTAATGGCTGAGCTCCATCACGTCTCAGAGAGCTCATAGTTCCTTACTGTCTTAGTAGGCCACTCCACTCTCTAGGTGGAGGTTAACTTGTGGTTCCTAGAGTCTTCAAGAAGAAATCTGGAGGCGGCTCTTTCAGTTAACAGGCTCCTCTTCCATGGAACCAACTTCCAGTATCGTTTTGGGGGGCGGACTCTTACGCAAATTTCAAGATCAGGCTGAAAACTTTCTTATATGACAGAGCTTATAGTTAAAAAGTTAAAGTCCTCTACTCTTTAGCTATGCTACTATAGGCCTAGGCTGCTGGGGGAAGGACTGAGCTTCTCTCTCTCTCTCTCTCTCTCTCTCCCTGTTTCTCCCAGTTCTAAGCATTTGTACTGCATTTACTAACCATGTTTTCCCGAAGTCTGTCTCTCCCAGCTCCCCTCCTCACTCCCTGTCCTCATCCTGCAAGTGGTGACTCATCGCCATACCATGTTCCTGCAAGGCCTAGACCTCTAGACCTGCTCTTCATGTAAAGTACCTTTATGTCACTTTGTTATGATTTGGCGCAATACAAAGACCTGCCCCTCATGTAATTTTACTACGAAAATTGAAGCAGCTGAGAATGCAAGGCAAGAACCAAAAACATCGCTATAGCCAATTTTTCTAATTGAATTAAGAGGTATGCCTTAACTAAAGAGAGATGCTGATTTGTTTCCAATTGATAGCAAACATGTTTCTGCCCAGTTTCGAACTGGGGACCTTTCGCGTGTGAGGCGAACGTGATGACCACTACACTACAGAAACCTGCGCAGGACACCCTCTTCCCCTTGATGATGAAATGCCATCGTTAATACGAAAATTGAAGCAACTGAGAATGCAAGGCAGGAACCAAAAACATCTGTTTCCAGCTGACAGCAAACATGTTTCCGCCCAGTTTCGAACTGGGGACCTTTCGCGTGTTAGGCGAACGTGATGACCACTACACTACGGAAACCCGCACAGGTCACCTCCTTCCGCTTATCAAGAAATGCCATCATTAACACTGTTGCGATAATTGCAGTGGTATCAGATGTCGGAAGAGGCCGTCCCACAAGTGTCTCTGGCTTTACATCCTAAACATCAGGCTAAAGAATTGGGTGGGATGGTAAAACTAGCATTAGCACAGGATGATTGGGTTATCACGGACATTCGCGGAGTACTTTATTCGGCTAGAGCCAACATATACTCAATTCAAGTAGAAGCCGTAGATAGCTCAGTTCTGGAGGAGGCCCAGGTCTCCCGGTTTCACGGTAGAGAAAAAAACAGATCACCCTGAGGCTGCGTCTATCATTGACTCTCTACCAGAGTCCCTATGGGCGCAGGGCCCGACAGAAGTGCGACTGGTGCAATGTGAACCATTAACTTTTGAGGTGAACACCTCTGATCCAGTGTGGATCAATCAGTACCCCCACAAGCCCCAAACAGAGGAGGGCATCGCAGACTTCATTCAGGGCCTCATATCACAGGGCGTATGATCTCTGACCTCTCTGCCGTTGTTGAAAAAGAATAACCGAAAACACAGTTTCTGCCCAGTTTCAAACTGGGGATCTTTCGCCTGTAATGCAAACGTGATGACCGATACACTACGGTTCTGAGTTTGAAGAGGAGGGCATTTGCTAGACACCAGCGCCCTCAGCAGGGATCCCCGATGACGTCACACAGGTAATAAAGACGCTCCATGGCTCTTGATCTTCGCTTTTTCCCAGTGCCCCGGTTGTGGGAGAGAGCTGTCCCAGCTTTTGTCTGGACCTCTCCAATGATATTCTAATTGCTTCAGACAATGGATCAGCCTCCATACTTCTCCTTTTGGATCTTAGTGCTGCTTTCGACACCATAGATCACAATATTTTACTACAGAGACTGGAACATGAAATTGGGATTAAAGGAACTGCAATAAGGTGGTTCAAATCCTACTTATCAGATAGACATCAGTTTGTTCATGTTCACAACAGCTCCTCCTCATGCACTGCAGTCAGTTATGGAGTCCCACAGGTTTGGGTACTTGGACCAATCGTCTTTACGCTTCATCTAGGCACCAAATGCCATCTTTACTACCGCAATTACACAATGAATTGACCAAACAAACAGCTGAAGCCAACATTTTCTATTCTAAATCAGAGGTAGCACTTACCAAATACAAAGGTCCGGTTTGTCTGCAGTTTTCTCATATTTAGAGCCGACAGCAGATCTGTTTCTGCTCAGGTTTGAACTGGGGATCATTCGCGTGAAAGGCGACCGTGATGACCACTACACTACAGAAACCGGAGCACAAGCTGCTCTGCCCCTTCTGTCAGGTTTAAGCCACCTACAACATGATTAAACAGGGAAGAAAGACAAAGGACAACAGCGCTCATTTTTACTTGCAAGGAGAACAGACAGAGATATGTTCAGTTACATTCTCTAACTGCTCTGACGTATCTCTTCCGTTCTCCCCTCTTTATTTCCTTAGGGTGGTCCCTAGTTAGTATGATCTCAAGTCCTGTAAGAAAAACACAAGTTTCTGCATTGCTGCAGGGTTAGTAAAAGTACAAAAGATACTCATGAGAAGTCTTGAAGTAAAGTATCAGCTGATCTCTCTACCTTTGTTAAGAAACACAGAAAGTTGTATTTCTGCCCAGTTTCGAACTGTGGACCTTTCGCGTGTGAGGCTAACTTGATGACCACTACACTACAGAAACCTGCACAAGCCAGCCCCTTCCCCTTGATGATGAAATGCCATTGTTACTACGAAAATTGAAGCAACTGAGAATGCAAGGCAAGAACCAAAAACATCGCGAAAGCCAATTCTCTAATTGAATTAAGAGGTATGCAGTAACTAAAAAAAGATGCTGATTTATTTCCAGCTGACAACAAACATGTCTCCGCCCAGTTTCGAACTGGGGACCTTTCGCGTGTTAGGCGAACGTGATGACCACTACACTACGGAAACCCACTCAGGTCACCTCCCTCCGCTTATCAAGAAATGCCATCATTACTACTGTTGCGATCGCCTCCCACGTGCTTTGAAAAGAACAATCGAGAGGACTACATCCTGAAGCCTGGGCCAGAGTTGTCTACATGTTTGGAAATGGCGCCATGACCCCAGGATCCACCCCTAGGGTATGGTTCTGAGTTTGAAGAGGAGGGCATTTGCTAGACGCCAGCGCCCTCATCAGGGTTCCCCAATGACGTCACACAGGTAATAAAGACGCTCTCTTGCATTTTTTCCATATTAAGAGCCAACAGCAAATCTGTTTCTACCCAGTTTCAAACTGGGGATCTTTCGCGTGTAATGCAAACGTGATGACCGATACACTACGGAAAGCTGCACTGGACACTCCCTTCCCCTTGACGATGAAATGCCATCGTTACTTCGAATATTGCTGACAATGCAAGGGAAGAACCAAAAACATCGCTAAAGCCAATTCTTTAATCGAATTAAGAGGTATGGATTAACTAGAAACAGACGCTGATTTATTTCCAGCTGACAGCAAACATGTTTCCGCGCAGTTTCGCACTGGGGACCTTTCGCGAGTTAGGCGAACGTGATGACCACTACACTACCGAAACCTGAACGCAAGCTGCTCCACCCTTTCCAATCTAATGATTTCTGACGTGAACAGGTACTTTCATAAAAGCTGCATTTGCTCTTCCAGTTGCATCACCGAAATTTGGTCTTCCTAAGAATAGATGCAGATACTGGCAGGTATACTCACGAGAAGTCTTGAAGTGAAGCA
The DNA here is from genome assembly GCF_900963305.1 of Echeneis naucrates. NCBI lineage: Eukaryota > Metazoa > Chordata > Actinopteri > Carangiformes > Echeneidae > Echeneis > Echeneis naucrates. Next base: position 18,522,364 of record NC_042514.1, read on the forward strand.
TCAGCTGACCTCTGACCTCTCTGCCTTTGTTGAAAAAGAATTACAGAAAATACTGTTCCTGCCCAGTTTCGAACTGGGGACCTTTCGCGTGTGAGGCGAACGTGATGACCACTACACTACAGAAACCTGTACAGGACACCCTCTTCCCCTTGATGATGAAATGCCATCGTTACCACTGTTGTGATCGCCTCCCACGTGCTCTGAAAAGAACAATAGAGAGGCCTACATCCTGAAGCCTGGGCCAGAGTTGTCTGCCTGTTTGGAAATGGCGCCATGACCCCAGGATCCACCCCTAGGGTGTGGTTCTGAGTTTGAAGAGGAGGGCATTTGCTAGACACCAGCGCCCTCAGCAGGGATCCCCGATGACGTCACACAGGTAATAAAGACGCTCCATGGCTCTTGATCTTCGCTTTTTCCCAGTACCCCGGTTGTGGGAGAGAGCTGTCCCAGCTTTTGTCTGGACCTCTCCAATGATATTCTAATTGCTTCAGACAATGGATCAGCCTCCATACTTCTCCTTTTGGATCTTAGTGCTGCTTTCGACACCATAGATCACAATATTTTACTAGAGACTGGAACATGAAATTGGGATTAAAGGAACTGCAATAAGGTGGTTCAAATCCTATTTATCAGATAGACATCAGTTAGTTCATGTTAACAACAGCTCCTCCTCATGCGCTGCAGTCTGTTATGGAGTCCCACAGGGTTCGCTACTTGGACCAATCCTCTTTATGCTTCATCTACTTCCTCTCGGCAACATTATCAGGACATCAGACATTTCTTGAACACATACAAGTCTGGATGACCCATCATTTTTTACTCCTTAATTCTGACAAAACTGAAGTTGTTGTACTCGGCCCGAAGCACCTCAGAGAAATGCAATCTAATCATAATCAGTCTGGATGGCATTACGTTGGTGTCCAGCTCCACTGTAAGAAACCTCGGAGTAACCTTTGACCAGGACATGTCCTTTGTCCCTGACATAAAAGAAGTCAGTAGGGCAGCTTTGTTCCCCCTGAGAAAAATTAAGTAAATCAGAGACATCCTCTCTCAGGATGATGCAGAAAAACTCGTCCATGTATTGTAACTTCTAGGCTGGACTACTGTAACTCGTTACTATCTAGATGTCCAAACAAATCTCTGAAAGGCCTTCAGTTGATTCAGAACGCTACAGCAAGAAAATTAACAGTCACTAGGAAATGAGATCACATCTCTCCCGTGTTAGCTGCTTTTCATTGGCTGCCAGTAAAATATAGAGTAGAATTTAAAATCCTTCCGTTAACATATAAAGCTCTTAATGGCTGAGCTCCATCACGTCTCAGAGAGCTCATAGTTCCTTACTGTCTTAGTAGGCCACTCCACTCTCTAGGTGGAGGTTAACTTGTGGTTCCTAGAGTCTTCAAGAAGAAATCTGGAGGCGGCTCTTTCAGTTAACAGGCTCCTCTTCCATGGAACCAACTTCCAGTATCGTTTTGGGGGGCGGACTCTTACGCAAATTTCAAGATCAGGCTGAAAACTTTCTTATATGACAGAGCTTATAGTTAAAAAGTTAAAGTCCTCTACTCTTTAGCTATGCTACTATAGGCCTAGGCTGCTGGGGGAAGGACTGAGCTTCTCTCTCTCTCTCTCTCTCTCTCTCCCTGTTTCTCCCAGTTCTAAGCATTTGTACTGCATTTACTAACCATGTTTTCCCGAAGTCTGTCTCTCCCAGCTCCCCTCCTCACTCCCTGTCCTCATCCTGCAAGTGGTGACTCATCGCCATACCATGTTCCTGCAAGGCCTAGACCTCTAGACCTGCTCTTCATGTAAAGTACCTTTATGTCACTTTGTTATGATTTGGCGCAATACAAAGACCTGCCCCTCATGTAATTTTACTACGAAAATTGAAGCAGCTGAGAATGCAAGGCAAGAACCAAAAACATCGCTAAAGCCAATTTTTCTAATTGAATTAAGAGGTATGCCTTAACTAAAAAGAGATGCTGATTTATTTCCAATTGACAGCAAACATGTTTCCACCCAGTTTCGAACTGGGGACCTTTCGCGTGTTAGGCGAACGTGATGACCACTACACTACGGAAACCTGCACGGGTCACTGGCTTCCCCTTGACGATGAAATGCCAGCGTTACTCCAGCAATTACACAAACAAACAGCTGAGGCCAATTCTCTAAACTAAATCAGAGGTAGCAATAACCAAACACACAGGTCCGGCTTGTGTAGAGCCGACAGCAAATCTGTTTCTGCCCAGGTTCGAACTGGGGATCTTTCGCGTGTAAGGCAAACGTGATGACCACTACACTACAGAAACCTGAGCACAAGCTGCTCTGCCCCTTCTGTCAGGTTTAAACCACCTAGAACATGATGAAACAGGGAAGAAAGACAAAGGACAACAGCGCTCATTTTTACTTGCAAGGAGAACAGACAGAGATATGTTCAGTTACATTCTCTAACTGCTCTGACGTATCTCTTCCGTTCTCCCCTCTTTATTTCCTTAGGGTGGTCCCTAGTTTGTATGATCTCAAGTCCTGTAAGAAAAACACAAGTTTCTGCATTCCTGCAGGGTTAGTAAAAGTACAAAAGATACTCATGAGAAGTCTTGAAGTAAGTATCAGCTGATCTCTCTACCTTTGTAAAGAAACACATAAAGTTCTGTTTCTGCCCAGTTTCAAACTGTGGACCTTTCGCTTGTGAGGCTAACGTGATGACCACAACACTACAGAAACCAGCACAGGCGAGCCCTTTCCCCTTGATGATGAAATGCCATCGCTAATACGAAAATTGAAGCAACTGAGAATTCAAGGCAGGAACCAAAAACATCGCGAAAGCCAATTCTCTAATTGAATTAAGAGGTATGCAGTAACTAAAAAGAAATGCTGCTCTGTTTCCAGCTGACAGCAAACATGTTTCCGCCCAGTTTCGAACTGGGGACCTTTCACCACAGAGAAATGCTATCTAATCATAATCAGCCTGGATGGCATTATGTTGGCTTCCAGCTCCACTGTTAGAAACCTTGGTGGAACCTTTGACCAGGACATGTCCTTTGTCCCTCACATAAAAGAAGTCAGTAGGGCAGCTTTGTTCCACCTGAGAAACATCAGGAAAATCAGAGACATCCTCTCTCAGGATGATGCAGAAAAACTCGTCCATGCATTTGTAACTTTCAGGCTGGACTACTGTAACTCGTTACTATCTAGATGTCCAAACAAATCTCTGAAAGGCCTCTAGACCTGCTCTTCATGTAAAGTACCTTTATGTCACGTTGTTATGATTTGGCGCAATACAAAGACCTGCCCCTCATGTAATTTTACTACGAAAATTGAAGCAGCTGAGAATGCAAGGCAAGAACCAAAAACATCGCTAAAGCCAATTTTTCAAATTGAATTAAGAGGTATGCCTTAACTAAAAAGAGATGCTGATTTATTTCCAATTGACAGCAAACATGTTTCCGCCCAGTTTCGAACTGGGGACCTTTCGAGTGTTAGGCGAACGTGATGACCACTACACCACAGAAACCTGCACTGGTCACTGCCTTCCCCTTGACAATGAAATGCCATCGTTACTACAGCAATTACACAAACAGCTGAAGCCAATTCTCTAATCTAAATCAGAGGTAGCAATAACCAAACACACAGGTCCGGCTTGTGTAGAGCCGACAGCAAATCTGTTTCTGCCCAGGTTCGAACTGGGGATCTTTCGCGTGTAAGGCGAACGTGATGACCACTACACTACAGAAACCTGAGCACAAGCTGCTCTGCCCCTTCTGTCAGGTTTAAACCACCTAGAACATGATGAAACAGGGAAGAAAGACAAAGGACAACAGCGCTCATTTTTACTTGCAAGGAGAACAGACAGAGATATGTTCAGTTACATTCTCTAACTGCTCTGACGTATCTCTTCCGTTCTCCCCTCTTTATTTCCTTAGGGTGGTCCCTAGTTTGTATGATCTCAAGTCCTGTAAGAAAAACACAAGTTTCTGCATTCCTGCAGGGTTAGTAAAAGTACAAAAGATACTCATGAGAAGTCTTGAAGTAAAGTATCAGCTGATCTCTCTACCTTTGTAAAGAAACACATAAAGTTCTGTTTCTGCCCAGTTTCGAACTGTGGACCTACATCCTGAAGCCTGGGCCAGAGTTGTCTGCCTGTTTGGAAATGGCGCCATGACCCCAGGATCCACCCCTAGGGTATGGTTCTGAGTTTGAAGAGGAGGGCATTTGCTAGACGCCAGCGCCCTCATCAGGGTTCCCCAATGACGTCACACAGGTAATAAAGAAGCTCTCTTGCATTTTTTCCATATTAAGAGCCAACAGCAAATCTGTTTCTGCCCAGGTTCGAACTGGGGACCTTTCGCGTGTGAGGCGACGTGATGACCACTACACTACAGAAACCTGCCACGGGCACGCCCTTCCCATTGACGATGAAATGCCATCGTTACTTCAAATATTGAAGTCGCTGAGAATGTAAGCAACGCATCAAAAACATCGCGAAAGCAAATGCTCTAATCGAATTAAGAGGTATGCCTTCACTTCGCTACTTGGACCAATCCTCTTTACGCTTCATCTGCTTCCTCTAGGCAACATTATCATGACATCAGACATGTCTTGAACACATACAAGTCTGGATGACCCATAATTTTTTACTCCTTAATTCTGACAAAACTGACATGCCATTGTTACTACAAACATTACAGAAAGTGAGAATGCAAGTGATGCACCAAAGCATAGTTGAAGCCAATTCTCCAAACTAATTCTGAGGTAGGCCTGACCTAATACACACATCCTACTCTCCTGCATTAATTCCATAATCAGAGTCCACAACTAATCTGGGTAGTTTTCCAACCCAGCGCTGGTTAAATAGTGGACCGACTAAACGTTGGGTTAACTTCACCAAACAAACTGGGTCTGTTCATTCAACCCAGGAAGATGGGTTGTTAAAATATCCCTAATATGGCTTATATTGACTATCATACTGGATTAATTTCACCCCACTAATGGGATGTTATTATTGTTTTTGTTGCTCCACCATATAATGTGAAAAATTATCAAAAAAAGTATAGATTTCTCTGGCACAACTGATGGTCATCAGTTTAACTACACATGATCATACTCACACCAGGTCTAGCATTTTCTTGTACATCTTATTGACTATCTGACCTCTCTGCCTTTGTTAAGAAAGAAAAAAATTAAGTTCTGTTTTTGCCCAGTTTCGAACTGGGGACCTTTCGCGTATTAGGCGAACGTGATGACCACTATACTACAGAAACCTGCACAGGGCAGCCCCTTCCCCTTGATGATGAAATGCCATCGTTACTACGAAAATTTAAGCAACTGAGAATGCAAGGCAAGAACCAAAAACATCGCGAAAGCCAATTCTCTAATTGAATTAAGAGGTATGCAGTAACTAAAAAGAAATGCTGCTCTGTTTCCAGCTGACAGCAAACATGTTTCCGCCCAGTTTCGAACTGGGGACCTTTCACCACAGAGAAATGCTATCTAATCATAATCAGCCTGGATGGCATTATGTTGGCTTCCAGCTCCACTGTTAGAAACCTTGGTGGAACCTTTGACCAGGACATGTCCTTTGTCCCTCACATAAAAGAAGTCAGTAGGGCAGCTTTGTTCCACCTGAGAAACATCAGGAAAATCAGAGACATCCTCTCTCAGGATGATGCAGAAAAACTCGTCCATGCATTTTAACTTTCAGGCTGGACTACTGTAACTCGTTACTATCTAGATGTCCAAACAAATCTCTGAAAGGCCTCTAGACCTGCTCTTCATGTAAAGTACCTTTATGTCACGTTGTTATGATTTGGCGCAGTACAAAGACCTGCTCCTCATGTAATTTTACTACGAAAATTGAAGCAGCTGAGAATGCAAGGCAAGAACCAAAAACATCGCTAAAGGCAATTCTTTAATCGAATAAAGAGGTATGCATTAACTGGAAAAAAGACGCTGATTTATTTCCAGCTGACAGCAAAGATGTTTCCGCCCAGTTTCGAACTGGGGACCTTTCACGTGTTAGGCGAACGTGATGACCACTACATTACTGAAAACTGAATGCAAGCGGCTCCGCCCCTTCCAATCTAATGATTTCTGACGTGAACAGGTACTTACATAAAAGCTGCATTTGCTCTTCCAGTTGCATCACCGAAATTTGGTCTTCCTTAGAATAGATGCAGATACTGGCAGGTATATTCAATAAAAGTCTTGAAGTGAAGCTTCAGCTGACCTCTGACCTCTCTGCCTTTGTTGAAAAAGAATTACAGAAAATACTGTTCCTGCCCAGTTTCGAAACTGGGGACCTTCCGCGTGTGAGGCGAACGTGATGACCACTACACTACAGAAACTTGTACAGGACACCCTCTTCCCCTTGATGATGAAATGCCATCGTTAATACGAAAATTGAAGCAACTGAGAATGCAAGGCAGGAACCAAAAACATCTGTTTCCAGCTGACAGCAAACATGTTTCCGCCCAGTTTCGAACTGGGGACCTTCCCGTGTTAGGCGAACGTGATGACCACTACACTACGGAAACCCGCACAGGTTACCTCCTTCCGCTTATCAAGAAATGCCATCGTTACTACTGTTGTGATGGCCTCCCACGTGCTCTGAAAAGAACAATAGAGAGGCCTCCATCCTGAAGCCTGGGCCAGAGTTGTCTGCCTGTTTGGAAATGGCGCCATGACCCCAGGATCCACCCTAGGGTGTGGTTCTGAGTTTGAACAGGAGGGCATTTGCTAGACACCAGCGCCCTCAGCAGGGATCCCCGATGACGTCACACAGGTAATAAAGACGCTCCATGGCTCTTGATCTTCGCTTTTTCCCAGTGCCCCGGTTGTGGGAGAGAGCTTTCCCAGCTTTTGTCTGGACCTCTCCAATGATATTCTAATTGCTTCAGACAATGGATCAGCCTCCATACTTCTCCTTTTGGATCTTAGTGCTGCTTTCGACACCATAGATCATAATATTTTACTACAGAGACTGGAACATGAAATTGGGATTAAAGGAACTGCAATAAGGTGGTTCAAATCCTATTTATCAGATAGACATCAGTTTGTTCATGTTCACAACAGCTCCTCCTCATGCAATGCAGTCAGTTATGGAGTCCCACAGGTTTGGGTACTTGGACCAATCGTCTTTACGCTTCATCTAGGCACCAAATGCCATCTTTACTACCGCAATTACACAATGAATTGACCAAACAAACAGCTGAAGCCAACATTTTCTTTTCTAATACAGAGGTAGCACTTACCAAATACACAGGTCATACTCGCTCCACGGCTCTCGATCTTCGCTGTTTCCCAGTGCCCCGGTTGTGGGAGAGAGCTGTTCCAGCTTTCGTCTGGACCTCTGATTGTTGCATCACCGAAATTTGCTCTTCCTACTAATAGACGCAGATACTGGCAGGTCTACTCACGAGAAGTCTTGAAGTGAAGCATCAGCTGATCTCTGACCTCTCTGCCATTGTTGAAAAAGAATAACTGAAAAAACAGTTTCTGCCCAGTTTCGAACTGGGGACCTTCGCTGTGAGGCGAACGTGATGACCACTACACTACAGAAACCTGCACAGGCCAGGCCTTTCCCTTGATGATGAAATGCCATCGTTAATACGAAAATTGAAGCAACTGAGAATGCAAGGCAGGAACCAAAACATCTGTTTCCAGTTGACAGCAAACATGTTTCCGCCCAGTTTCGAACTGGGGACCTTTCGCGTGTTAGGCGAACGTGATGACCACTACACTACGAAACCCGCACAGATCACCTCCTTCCGCTTATCAAGAATGCCATCATTACCACTGTTTGCGATAGCCTCCCACGTGCTCTGAAAAGAACAATCGAGAATCCTACATCCTGAAGCCTGGGCCAGAGTTGTCTACCTGTTGAAAATGGCGCCATGACCCCAGGATCCACCCCTAGGGTATGGTTTTGAGTTTGAACAGGAGGGCATTTGCCAAACGCCAGTGCCCTCAGCAGGGATCCCCCGATGACATCACACAGGTAATAAAAACGCTTCATGGCTCTTGGATCTTCGCTTTTTCCCAGTGCCCCAGTTGTGGTAGAGAGCTGTCCCAGCTTTCGAGTAGCAGCAGCGTGGTCCCTGACAACCAGAACAATTGCAGTGGTATCAGATGTCGGAAGAGGGCCGTCCCACAAGTGTCTCTGGCTTTACATCCTAAACATCAGGTTAAAGAATTGGGTGGGATGGTAAAAACTAGCATTAGCACAGGATGATTGGGTTATCACGGACATTCGCGGAGTACTTTAGTCGGCTAGAGCCAACATATACTCAATTCAAGTAGAAGCCGTAGATAGCTCAGTTCTGAGGAGGCCCAGGTCTCCCGTTTCAGGGGTCTATCATTGACTCTCTAACCAGAGTCCCTATGGGCGCAGGGGCCCCACAGAGTGTGACTGGTGCAATGTGAACCATTAACTTTTGAGGTGAACACCTCTGATCCAGTGTGGATCAATCAGTACCCCCACAAGCCCCAAGCAGAGGAGGGCATCGCAGACACCATTCAGGGCCTCATATCACAGGGCGTATGATCTCTGACCTCTCTGCCGTTGTTGAAAAAGAATAACTGAAAACACAGTTTCTACCACTGGTCACTCCCTCCCCTGACGATGAAATGGCCATCGTTACTTCGAATATTGCTGACAATGCAGGGAAGAACCAAAAACATCGCTAAAGGCAATTCTTAATCGAATTAAGAGGTATGCATTAACTAGAAACAGACGCTGATTTATTTCCAGCTGACAGTAAAATGTTTCCCCCCAGTTTTCGAGCTGGGGAACCTTTCACAAGTTAGGCGAACGTGATGACCACTACACTACGGTAAACCTGCACAGGTCACCAGCCTTCCCCTTGACAAGAAATGCCCGCGTTACTACAGCAATGACACAAACAAAGAGCTGAAGCCATTCTCTAATCTAAATCAGAGGTAGCAAGAACCAAACACACAGGCCTGGCTTGTGTAGAGCCGACAGCAAATCTGTTTCCTGCCCAGGGGTTCGAACTGGGGATCTTTCGCGTGTAAGGCGAACGTGATGACCACTACACTACAGAAACCTAGCACAAGCTGCTCTGCCCCTTCTGGTCAGGTTTAAGCCACCTAGAACATGATGAAACACAGGGAAGAAAGACAAAGGACAACAGCGCTCATTTTTACCTTGCAAGGAGACAGACAGAGATATGTTCAGTTACATTCTCTAACTGCTCTGACGTATCTCTTCCGTTCTCCCCTCTTTATTTCCTTAGGGTGGTCCCTAGTTAGTATGATCTCAAGTCCTGTAAGAAAAAACACAAGTTTCTGGCATTGCTGCAAGGGTTAGTAAAAGTACCAAAAGATACTCATGAGAAGTCTTGAAGTAAAGTATCAAGCTGGATCTCTCTATCTTTGTTAAGAAACACAGAAAGTTCTGTTTCTGCCCAGTTTCGAACTGTGGACCTTTCGCGTGTGAGGCTAACTTGATGACCACTACTCTACAGAAACCTGCACAAGCCAGCCCCTTCCCCTTGATGATGAAATGCCATTGTTACTACGAAAATTGAAGCAACTGAGAATGCAAGGCAAGAACCAAAAACATCGCGAAAGCCAATTCTCTAATTGAATTAAGAGGTATGCAGTAACTAAAAAGAGATGCTGATTTATTTCCAGCTGACAACAAACATGTTTCCGCCCAGTTTCGAACTGGGGACCTTTCGCGTGTAAGGCGAACGTGATGACCACTACACTACGGAAACCTAGGGTATGGTTTTGAGTTTGAACAGGAGGGCATTTGCCAAACGCCAGCGCTGGTCACTCCCTTCCCCTTGACGATGAAATGCCATCGTTACTTCGAATATTGCTGACAATGCAAGGGAAGAACCAAAAACATCGCTAAAGGCAATTCTATCGAATTAAGAGTATGCATTAACTGGAAAAAAGACGCTGATTTATTCCAGCTGACAGCAAAGATGCTACCGCCCCAGTTCCGAACTGGGGACCTTTCGCGTGTTTAGGCGAACGTGATGACCACTACACTACGGAAACCTGATGCAAGCTGCTCCGCCCCTTCCAATCTAATGATTTCTGACGTGAACAGGTACTTTCATAAAAGCTGCATTTGCTCTTCCAGTGCATCACCGAAATTTGGTCTTCCTAAGAATAGATGCAGATACTGGCAGGTAGTGGCTAGTTATTTTACTTCCTAACATTCATCGTTATTGGGTGCGGTAAGCGTGTTGCGTCATTTCCGGTCACTGGCGGTTGTTGGGGATGAACGTACAACACTGCTCTCTGAACATAGCACACACATGTCCAGGGCTATCCTGTTCTGGAATCCTGTTCTCATGTTCTGGCATGAGAGAAGTTGCAGACAACTGTCCATGTACCGCCTTCGAAGCCGCTCTGTGTCCAATTACCTAACTTTTGAACATTGTAGTGGATGTAGTTGATCCTGTCTGCATTTTTATTAATTGTACACCACCAACATAAAAATGACTCAAATCCTGCTGCCACCTGATCTACTAATTTGTATTCATCCGGAACACCTCGTGGTACACCAATTGCATCAATATATGTAGGATCACCGTCTGATACCAAGTTGCAGATCTTTTCTTGCGGTGACATTGCTCAGGTAAAAACACTAGACAAGTTAACAGTAAGTTCTTTAGCAGAGATAGGGTGTATGGACACTGGTAGTAATAGTGTTACTAAAGCACAAAATCCTTTCACATCTTTAGGCAATTTATCAAATAATCTGTCATCACCACACCACCAACCAAATGTCCCTCGAGGCACCGGTTTGAAATGTCCAGTCACTATTACCTCAGAGCACCATTCACTGGAGAGATTGCCTAAAAGCTTTCCACCTCCTGTTATATTTATACAAGTAAAGTTTCCAAATGCAACTCTTTTGGAAAATATAGGTTTCTCTTTTTCTGATATAGTGACTGGAAATACAAAATCCCACTTCGCACAAGTGATATTCGGATTAGTTTTGTTCATTACTTCCACAACACATTTTTATCTATTGTTGCAGGTACTATTTGTAGTATCGGCCTAGGACCCATACACACTACACAATCACCTTTAGTCGTATTTGCAGCTTGTTCTACCATAAGTAACCAGTTGTTGCTTTGTCCTGTAATACCTGTTATAACTTGAAACCATTCATCAACTTTTATCTCACCATCATGGTTAACAATTTGTATGTTAACAGCACTTTTGGGCCTCCCAGTTGTGAGGCCTCCTATGATGTCATTTTTCTGTCCGTTTGTCCTGCTTCAGCAGGGCTGGTCATATTAGGGCAGAGACTCAAATGTACACACATTATTTCAGAGATGAATCTTTCACATGGATAGGAATTAAAATTAAAAGTGTATCGTTTACTGTAAATGTTGAAATTAGCTTCATATCAGTACAATGCAATGTTCTCCTCCCATTTCTTTTTTCAACAGCAAAAAAACCCACCTGGAATTAGTTTCTCTATTCTGTAGCTATTTGGTTCTTCACCTGATAAATGCACCTTTAGTTAATTGTCTATTTTTAAAGGTGTAGTCTTCTTAAAATCCACTTCTTCTTTAGGAGATACATTAGGTTTAGGTAGCAGAACACATAAATAATTTGCAGTTTCACTTAACTTTAGAACAACTTGTTCATGGTCTGATTAAAGAGTAAATAAGTGATACATCTCCTTAATCTAAATACAGTACAGGACAAAAGTTTGGACACACCCTCTCATTCAAATGAACAGAAAATGTGTCCAAACTTTTGGCCTGTACTGTAAATAAGCATTAAAATGAGAGCAATAATACCAGTTCCAGCAAAAGAGCTGTCTGTATTTGAAAACAGGTAAATGCACTGCATGTTTCTTTTTTTGTTTGATTGTTTTATTGGCCCTTCAAAATGCTTTACATGAGGTCATGGCCATGTATATGTTCACACATTCATATAACACTTTTTATAAGCATACAGTGCATTTATACAAAAGTATGTCAACAGCTCATCACCTGCAGTTACATGAGGAACAATTTGGAGTTCCTGTCCAAAGACTGTTGAAATAATCCACCCTCTATATATTAAAGAACTTCCTGAGCCTTAAACGCCCCATCTTTTTTGTATTTTGTTTGTCTGTACAAGGTACAATGTACCAGTTCTGAGTTGTTATCTTTAGTTTCTGCAGCAGTAAGATAAAGCTTTAACTTTACTATTAAGATAAAAACTAAAAGTCTTACCTGATTGAGTAGACAGTCTTGTTATAACTCAGGAGGGTTGCAAAGCTATGTGTCCTGTTCGAGGAGCGGCATTTATCTCATGTCAACAAAGTCATCACAAACATGCAGCAGAACCTGACTGTACAAGGAGGGGTGTTCACTAATGGGCAATATATTTTTAGTTAAATACAGCTGTAGCAAATCATCTGAACGCTAAATGGTAAAAATTGATTCCATGTGATGTTATTGTTTTGAGTTTGAGTTTAACACAGATGTTTTTGCAGCAACGCTAATTTGTGCCTTCTGTGTTTCCGTAGCTGGTGCAGACTAGAGGAAGTCAGGTATAGTTTTAGTTGACCTAGTTTTGGAGAGAGACGGACAGCGGGAGAACTCCCATCCTTTTTTTTTTTTTATATGGCCAGAAAACGTTTGCCTTTTTACAGTGATTTCTAATAAAGTTTGAAAGGAAACCTCAGCTTCCTTTTTTGGAGAAACTGTTCGCTATCTGCCGAGCTAGTGTAACGGGCGAGAAGACGTGAAACACACACAAGCAGGGGCAGAATAGTAAAAAGGCAGACTCTTCCAACGGTCGACAATCTTCCATCCTGTGAGTAGAAAGGAAAAACAAGAAAAGGAACTCTGATATTGAGGAGGGGCCTTTAAATAATTTGTAATTCAGCACTAACAAGAAAAAAAAATAAATAAAACAGCACTCCTCTCAATGAAATAAGAAAATTATTAGGCCTTGATGCTCTTTAAGTTGAATTTAAAAATAGTTTTTTGGATATTCAAAATACTTTTTAGGCTATGCTTAAAGAATATATTGGACAGAGAGAAATGAGTACAGCTATGAACGAAGGCATTGTTTCTCTGAGAGCAAAACCAGATAAAGAACATTTTATAAGTAAACAATAGGTGGCCTAACACTCTTATCTATTTATTACTAAATCTAGACTCTACCTTATGCAAATAGATTAAAAAATTATAATATTGTTGCTGAAACTTAGGCTTTGTCTGAAGTTGACATATCAGTAATGATATTGACAGAGGTGGAAATAGTCCTGAAAAATTTGTACTCAAAACATGTACGTTACATTTGTTAATTGGACTCAATTACAATGTTAAAATACTTCAGTAAAAGTAGAAAGTACTCTTCTCAAAAACTACTCAAAGTATCAATTACTTTATAACTGATATACTGTTTACAAGGAATTTTGTTTGACAAAAATGCACAGAGCAGCTTAAACCTTTCCCAATACACTGCGAACAACAGGAAGGTGTCCTAAACTCTTAGACATAATAGCATTTCTGTCACACTTCACTTTCTGAACCTTTTGATCAGTTTCAGTAAGAGCTGGTTTTCCAAGTCTCTCCGACTTCATTTGGTATGATTATTATGAGGAGCGTAAAGAGTGTAAACACACGGCACACACTGACATATGAATAGCTCACTGACTCCACAAGTCACACCATTCCAGTCAGCCTCAATTTATCCAACTGTGATACTGTTGAAGGACTCCAATAAGCAGGAATAATAAAATAGAAAAGGCAAAATTACATAAATACTGCACACAAAATAACTATGTGGGTTTGTGCACAAAACTGCAAGAGATTAGAGTGAAAGTCATTTTAATGGATTTTATATGTTGCAGGCTGTTTTGATATTTACATAGTGAAAAGTGGGGTTACATCATGCTGACAAAAGCAAATATGGACGGATCTGAGAAACTCTCTGCTGCTCACAGAGATGAGAATTCATGGGAATAAATCACAATATATTAGTGGTGTGTGTCTTTATTTCTCGCCCCCCCACCGATGGTTTGCTTAATGTCTGAGATGTGTGTGTGGTTGGGACGAGAGAGAGAAGCCCCAAAAAGATGGTCACCACAGTTGCAGACTGAAGTCTACCGGATCAGGTATTGGGTCCTTTAACTAGTGATGACTGACTTATCACTGATCACAGTGATTGACAAGCTGGACCAAACGGCTTGATGGTACTTAATTAAAGGTGAAAATATATTAATATTATTTTGATTAAATTTGGCAAATTAGATTTCATTATTTGTCGTCCCCTTCACTGGAGCTGTGCGACTCTCATCCGCTTTTGAGCGGTGATCATTTATATATATATATATGGGATTCAACTTCCCAGCAGCAGTTTTTTTTTCTGCTTCCGAGTACACTAAAATGCAATATAACTACACTTATACTCTTACTGTTACTTCTACAAATAATTTCTAAAAATAATTGCTTGTCTACTTACCGCTTTCACAAAATGTATCGCTAAAAGATGTGAACTCTGAACCCTGTGGCTGCCGCAGGCAAAAATGACAGCAATTACAAAATATCATTGGACAAGAGCGCTGTCAATAACGGATATGCCGCATTGTGATTGGTCAATATAATAGTTTGGGTGGATTTAACGCAGTCGGGAGGGGGGGGAGCCACCGAAGGACTTAGCAAATGAAGGTAAGCTAACTCTTTGCTAAATGTAATTCCCAACAGGTAGGATGTATTTAATTCGGTTGTACAACTTTGAAGAATCTTGTCCGCAGTGTACGGTAGTTAAGTTAGCTAGTCTGAAACTGGGACCACATTAAGCTATTATCTTGTTAACCTTAGCTAACTACCATGGTAGCATGGCAGGGGGAGGCCGTGTGAACGGGCTATATATTATCTTAAAGCCCGACGGGAAAGCTCGGGACGTGTCTGATACTGGCCAGGACGTCGGCGAGGTAGGTCTGATTTGATCATTTCCCCTTTCTGTGCCTCTGATATGTGCACAGAAGCTACATGGTTAACTGTGAAATTTCGTCATATCAAAAGTTTTGATATAAATCTCAGCATTTATTGTTTCTGTGGTGTTTCTAAGGGTAGGCGACTCAAGTATTTTGGTGTAGATATTGAATGTTTGTCAATTCTCAAGTGTTTTGAAACGGTTAAATTCAGCACCAAATTTGTGTTACAAATGGCATCAATACAGAAAATTCTATGTTGAAATGATATAATTAATTTGGAACCACTTCTTAAATTTGTGACTTTAATATGTTGCGCTATTGTGTATTCACAGAATGGATTGCCTGGTGGGAAATTTTAAAAAGATTCCCAAAAGAGCAGGCGTCCTACCAAAGCTCACCCAAAGATGACCAGGATGGTAAAACAGTCTTTCCTCAACATTCGATGCCACGCCTTGAAATTTCTTTTTTATTGTCACAAATACACCACCACATTTCTCCACCTTCATGCATATTGCTCCAAGTGAAGGAGAGCAAAGCACAGTAGTGGGAGAGCTGAGTGAAGGATCAGGAGACGGAGATGAGAGTGGAAGAGGAAAAACCTAAAGGGAAGCACAGGCTATCAGGCTGGGACCCTAAATGGGTTGGAAAAAAAAAACCACACTGATAATGGTGAGTGTTGATTATTGATTAACTTTTTTTTTTTTTTTTGCATAATATACATTCAATGTATCAGTTAAATGAATAACAAATAAATTCAGTGTGTTTCTGCTGTAAGAGCAATGATCATAATGCTACCTTACTCTGTCCCTATAGGAATTAATTTAATTTATTTTTTTTTACTTTTTACATTCAGCCTTTATCTGACATTGTATAGGTTATAATGGTTTTAAGGGAAAAAAAACATTTTCAACTAACCAACCAATAAATAGGTTGTAAAAGTTAAATCTGCAGTCAAGTGTCCTTTGTTTACGCCACCACGGCCCCTCAGGGAGCCTGCCCCAACTGCTGAAAAATTCCTAAAGGCAATACTATGAAGAATCATTGTTTTACTGCACATGTTTTTGATCTATTTCTATCTTATTTCTTTTGATAATATTTTTAAGTTTTATTTTAGATTATATTCATTTATTATTAGTTTAGAAATTGCATGTTTAATTTATGATTGCTTAGTATGTAGGACTTCTTTGCTTAAAATGTCTTTTTGTATTTTTGATATCTGAAAGTGGATACACAGCAAAAATCTATAAGGTCTGTGTGGTCAACCCCTTTGTAGCAACTTCTTGTTTTATGAATACAATTAAACATTAGCCTATGAAATGTTCAATGTATTGTGTATTGCACATTCAGTGTAATGCACTTCATCTATGAGAGGTCATCTGGCTCATATGTATGTGTAGATCAACATGGCAGCTGTTAACAGTCACGACCAAAGTAAAAGGAGGCAGCAACAGTTCAGTCCTGTTTAATGTTCCACGTCACCCTTTCCCATAATTGAAAGGGTGATGTGGAACTGACTGGGACATAATATATTTTGAGTTGTAATTTGTCTTAAACCACCCATAAAGTCTATGTCACCTTCTTTAAGGCATTTACATCTTAGTTGCAATGCAGCATGTTGTGCCTCATCCATGGGAGCCCCATCTTCCCAAAGATCCAAACAGCTACAGCCAAGGATGAAAAGTTAAAATATAAGAAAGAGATGTTATAGTTCATGTAAAAGTGATACTAAACTAAGGTAGGCTTTGGGTGGACCCAGTCCAAAATGACCAACAAAAGAAATCTAACTGAGGGAGAGGTAACTGACCTAAAACAAAAAGAACAAAGCCAAAAAGGTTAACCTCCCTAATTAAAAAACGCAGGAGAAAATGGGTGAACAAAGCAAATGGTGGTCCAGCCCTACACAAAAACAAGCTTTACTGCTCATGTGGCTGTTTGGATGAAGCAGAGAATGCGCGATGTATGTCAATATGTACTTGATAATTCCTTCAATAGTCTCATATCTGAATATTATATCTGTCTCGAATGCCAACCCTCAGAGCCGAGGCCAGCAGGAGGTGCACAAAGAGGTATTCCACAGGCTGATGTTATGGCAGGGCTGCAGAGGTCACATAATGGGAGACAACGGTTCTCCCCAAATTTTCCTGAACTGTGCAGGCAAGGCAAGGCAACACCAGAAACCATAGCAACCTGCAAAACACGAGTTGGAATTTATAGGATGACAATCTAAGTTTGTTTGTATCCGTGAAAGGAACGGTATGTGACAGATTATGTGTAAAATAAATTTGATTCTTTTTCTTACAGGATTTTACTTCATCAAAGCAGTCAAACAGGCCAGTGTTCCAGGTTGTCAAGGGATATTGCCATTGCCGATTCAACTTACAGCAGAGAAGAATGAACATGAAGTACAACCACAAATCAATTTTTTCTCTGATCACTTTTGAGCACCTGGTGAATTCATTTGTACCTTTACAAATGCAAATTCATAATTTACACATTGTTAAACTCAGGGTGGTCGGCATAGTGGTTAGCGTTGTCACCCCACAATAAGAAGTTCCAGGCTGGGGCCTTTCTGTGTGGAGTTTGTATGTTCTCCCTTTGTCTGTGTGGGTTTCCTCCCACCGTCCAAAGACATGCACGTTTGGGTTAATTGGTGATCTACCCCGCCCCTCGCTCATGTGAGCTGGGACCTGCGACTGAAGGTGAATGAACAAAATGTCAGAGCCTTCAGATGCTGTTTCATTATTTAATTCACTTCTTTCCACTACTGCTTGTTTTTGCTGTTTTTGTTGACATACCATGTCACTAAATCCTTAGTTTCATTTAGTCCACTTAATTTGGATTTTATGACTAGTATTGCTCATACTGGCTCAAGCAGTAACATATACATTTTTAGTACATATATATTTTGATGTATGTTAACTTGCACATTTGTATATTTTGCTCTTGTAAATAACTTTTTTGCATTGTATTTTATGTTGTGCAGTTTGTCTGATATCTGGCTGCTGGGATCACTGAAGTACATCTATCTATTTACAGTACAGGCCAAAAGTTTGGACATACTTTCCTATTCATTTTGAAGTGAGAAGGTGTGCTCAAACTTTTGGCCTGTACTGTATCTGCCTATCTATCTATCTATCTATCTGTCTGTCTATCTATAAACTCAGGGGACAGCAAGTCCATACCTGAATTGTATGAATGTGAATCATTGTAAGTCAAGTAGGTCCTCTAAACAAAAACCTGTGTTTTAATTGTGAGGAATTTATTCAGCGATACTTCTGGCCTCTCAGCAGCTAACCAGTTGGTACTGATGATTTTCATTACATGACTAATTGTAGCACAACAACAATCAGGGACTTTGTCTGCCTTTTGGTTCCTTAAATGCTGTGCTGAATCAGCCTCCTTTAATCTAAATACAGTACAGGACAAAAGTTTGGACACACCCTCTCATTCTAAATGAACAGAAAAATATGTCCAAACTTTTGGCCTGTACGGTAAATAAAGCATTAAAATGAGAGCAATAATACCAGTTCCAGCAAAAGTGCTGTCTGTATTTGAAAACAGGTAACTGCACTGCATGTTTCTTTTGTTTGTGTTTGTTTTATTGGCGCTTCAAAATGCTTTACATGAGGTCATGGCCATGTATATGTTCACACATTCATATAACACTTTTTATAGGCATACAGTGCTTTTATACAAAAATATGTCAACAGCTCATCACCTGCAGTTATATGAGGAACAATTTGGAGTTCCTGTCCAAAGACGTTGAAATAATCCACCCTCTATATATATTAAGAACTTCCTGAGCCTTAAACGCCCATCTTTTTTGTATTTTGTGCAGGGTTTGTCTGTACAAGGTACAATGTACCAGTTCTGAGTTGTTATCTTTAGTTTCTGCAGCAGTACGATAAAGCTTGTAACTTACTATTAAGATAAAAACTAAAAGTCTTACCTTGATTGAGTAGACAGTCTGTTATAACTCAGGAGGGTTGCAAAGCTATGTGTCCTGCTCGAGGAGCGGCATTTATCTCATGTCAACAAAGTCATCACAAACATGCAGCAGAACCTGACTGTACAAGGAGGGGTGTTCACTAATGGGCAATATATTTTTAGTTAAATACAGCTGTAGCAAATCATCTGAACACTAAATGGTAAAAATTGGTTCCATGTCACAGAGTCAGAGCAATACACTCCCATACAATAGAATTATTTTGTATACATAATCACATAAATACACTTATTTACCTTGCCTTTGGCTACTGTTCTCAAAGTAATTCCTCAGCAAGTCATTTCCAAAATCCCTTTGAAATCAGAATTATAATGTGCTCAATTGCAGATGCCACAGCCTCTCTGATACAGTATCTAATATTATAGTATTTTTATGTATGAGAAGAGTCAAATCAGTGCTTCACTGTGACAAAATAAATGGTACCACAAGTGCCTGCAGCCAAAAAAGGATTAAAGTTAGACAATGATCTCAAAATACATTTCAATTAGGTTGTTTAAAAATGATTCCTTTTCATAACTGTGCATTACACAATCTTTTCTATTATTATTTGAATTACTATTTCACTGTGATACATATTAATGAACTCTTCAGTAAATATGTACCAGATAGCCAGAAGCCAGTTTCCATCTTGTAGCGGTGGCCAGATGTTACAATAGCCTCCCTGACCTGCCTGTTGCTGCTGCTGCTGCTGCTGCTGCTGCCACCACCTTGTGTGTAGTGATCACTGCTGCAGAGACAAACCACAGTTCAAAAACAATAAAACAGTTTGAGCAGCCAGGACTCCACCGATATATCCAGACATCCTCACAAACAGGGAGGCAGAGCCCCATAACACCCACTTTCACGTCTTAAGCCGTGATTGTCACTAAAGTCATGCAATTACACCTTGTTATTGTTTCAAATGTGACGATGTCATGCTGCTTACTGAAAGGACGTTAGCTGAGCTCAGACAGACTGGCAGGCAGCTCTGATGCTCTGAGGGAGGGCGTGTGACGTCATTGTGTCTTCAAGCACCGGACCTACGAGATTAGTCTCCATGACAACTGCACGTCGTTGAAAGACATTTGATATGATTCTGGTTTTGTGGACACTGTCACGTGATGACTTTCTGGCCAGCTCCGCATGTAACGCAGCAGTTTACAGCAGCTCCACCCTTTTCTGCCGTCATCTCTCCATCTCTGATAGCTCCCGCCATCCCGCTCACATAAAGATTCGGGCACATGGGCAGCAGCCAATCAGGTGCGAGTTCCAATGTTTTCGACCAATCATCAGCGATTAGAGTGACAGTGACGTCCAAACTCCCTCACCCCTTCGATGTCACCGTGACGTCTACCTGCCTCCCCCGGGGAGTATAAATAGCAGCTGTGAGCTGTCTCCTCTTCACATCTCCCCACAGGGGAGAGCTGAACGTCCTGAGACTCTGGGGGACGCTCAGGCTCCGGCCTGAGAGTCACTGACGGTGCCTTTCGGTAAGGGGCGCTGTCGGTGGGGGCCTCTGGTGTCCAACTTGGACGCTCTGAGGCTCGTCCTGAAAAGCCTCCCCAGAAGAGGACAAGTACAGGAGGACTGCTGTTCTCCTGTATTTGGACGAATCTGGGAGGCGAACCGGACAGGCGCCTGGCTGAGCTGTTGTTTTTTTATTTAGGGGCTCAGTTTAGAAAAAATAGTTAATTAAACTATATTAAATTTATGTTTCTTGTTTGTTTGTTTGTTTGTAATCTCTCTCTCTCCTCTCCCCGCCTCTCACTCTCTCTCCTTCTCCTCTCTCTCTCTCTCTTTCCCCCTTTCTTCCCCCCCTTTCTTTTCCCTCTTTCCCCCCCTCTTTCTTTCCCCCCTTTCTTCCTCCCCTTTCTTTCCCCCTCTCTTTCCCCCCCCTTTCTTCCCCCCCCCTCTTTCTTCCCCCTTTCCCCCCCCCTTTCTTTCCCCTCTTTCCCCTTTCCCCCCCCTTTCTTTCCCCCTTTCTTTCCCACTTTCTCCCCCCCCCCTTCTTCCCCCTTTCCCCCCCCTCTTTCTTTCCCCCTTTCCCCCCCCTTTCTTTCCCCCTTTCCCCCCCTCTTCTTTCCCCCTTTCCCCCCCCCTTTCTTTCCCCCCTTCTTTCCCACTTTCTCCCTCTCCCCCCCCCCCTTTCTTTCCCCCCTTTCTTTCCCCCTTTCCCCCCTTTTCTTTCCCCCCCCCTCTTTCTTTCCCCCCTTTCCCCCCCCTTTCTTTCCCCCTTTCTTTCCCACTTTCTCCCCCCCCCCCCCTCTCTTCCCCCCCCCTTTCTTTCCCCCCTTTCCCCCCCCTTTCTTTCCCCCTTTTCCCCCCCCTTTCTTTCCCCCTTTCTTTCCCACTTTCTCCCCCCCCTTTCTTTCCCCCCTCTCTTCCCCCCCTTCTTTCCCCCTTTCCCCCCCTTTCTTTCCCCTCTTTCCCCCCCTTTCTTCCCCCCTCTTTCCCCCCCCCTTTCTTTCCCCCTTTCCCCCCCCTTTCTTTCCCCCTTTCCCCCCCTCTTTCTTTCCCCCTTCTCTCCCCCCCCTTTCTTCCCCCCTCTCCCCCCCCCCCTTTCTTTCCCCCTTTCCCCCCCCCCTTCTTTCCCCCTTTCTTCCCCCCCCTTTCTTTCCCCCTTTCCCCCCCCCCTTCTTTCCCCCTTTCTTCCCCCCCCTTTCTTCCCCCCTTTCTTTCCCCCTCTCTTTCCCCCTCTTTCCCCCTTTTCCCCCCCTTTCTTTCCCCCCTTCTTCCCTCTCTCTTTCTCCCCCCTTCCTCCCCCCCCCCCCCCCTCCCTCTCTGCCCCCCCAACCTGATTCTGTTTCACAGAATAAACACTTCAATGTCAAATCAATCAAAGAGTGCATCCAAACCTACTCGTTCACTTGGGTAGTCATTTTTTATCATGCTGCTTCTCCTTTGCTGCTGCAGCGGTGAAACATGTGCTCATCCTCTCCATGGGCCTGCATTAACACCTCCAACTCCATCGGGTTGATATAACTGCATCTTTTTTCTTTCCCGGTTGTCTCAAGGTCGACATACTCAGAGTTGATTGAACCAACTCACATCAGCTGTTCTGGAACCGGATATTCAGATTTTCCCATCTCAGAGTTCAGGGTTAGACTCAGAGTTTGTTGAACCTCCTACCTAGAATACCCCCCAGGTCTCCCCCAGAAGCAGGGAGAAGGGAGGGGCCTGTGGGAAGATGGTATGAAGCCTTTTGTGCTGGAATAAACCGTCAGTTATAGTGAAAGGTGATTGGGGCAGGAGGTTGAGCCATACGTGGATAACCGTAAGAGATCGTAGCTTACGGTTAGAAATATAAATGGGAATAACATCTTTTCATTCATGTACAGTTCATCAGGAGAGAACTGTACTTGCAAGCAGTTCAAAATTAAATATCAAAATATCATTCCAAAAAGGGATATTTTGCTGGGCTATGATTGTACATCACTTTGATTTTCATTTCATTTTTTTTAAATTGACTTAAGCTATTAAACAAAGTAAATATTCATGTAAACCCCTAATAAAATGTTTTAACGTCATCTCATTTAATAGCCCACTGAGTAAATGAACACATACAATGTTTACCCATTTTTATTGAAGTAATTCAAAAAGTGACATGTGTACACGAACGAAAATAAAATCTACTCATTTAAAAAAAAAAGAGACTGCTTAGCCAACAGAAAGAAGGCAGAGGCCTGAAAAATGAGTGGAGCTGCCACCACCACCTCTGACAGAGGCTGAGGAGCTGAGGACATCCCGGGGTCACCCCCCAGGACACAAGTGCCTACATCAGATGTAAGTATAAACTTCTGTCTTTTAAAAAAGAAAACATATATATGTAACACTTCTTGTGTATATATGTCTGCACCCCGCCCCCAACAGTTGTGGATGGTGTCATCTGCCTCGTTCAGCCTCCGACTGAAACTCTTGAACATCTCTTGAAGCTAACATAACTTAGTGATTACCAATGGCCTCTCACTTTTTCCCCCTCTGCTGCTCTGTGTTTCATGTTTAGTTTCCTTCTCAACTTCCTTTAGTGATAACGCTAAATGTCAAAAATGCAGTTTGTTTCGACATATGGAGGTGAGATTAAGTGAGCTAGCCAGACCCCTGTTGTCGGTGTGGGCCGACCTAGAGCAGCTCAGAGAGTTACTTCTCTCCCAGACATTCTCCAGCAGTCAGGATCTAGTCACAGCAGCAGCCCCCGGTTCAGGGCCTGGTCTGGCTGCACCTTTACCAGTCCACAGGGGAGTGCAGCAGGGAGGGAGGGGGAGGGGCTGGCAGTGGTGGTCTTCCCCGGATGTCCCACAGCAGTAAAGCCGTCAGTGTACGCTGACGACATAATAGTGATTTTAAACACACAGAGGGACATTTGTGTTTTAGAGGAGAATGTGGCACTTTTTAACAAACTGTCTTCAGCCAGAGTGAAGTTTTGATAGTTAAAAAAAAAAAAGACCCTCTAAATGAGCTGGTCTTACCAGGGGGGCTGTGTTGGAGGACTGGAGGGTTAAAGTACCTGTGTTTTTAGGTGATGAACTGTTTTTAAAGAAGAACTGGGACGGAGCCTTAGAAACCACACAGGGCAGACTGAGGAGGTGGGGCTGGCTCTTGCCCAGCATGTCATACAGAGGATGGACACTAGTGATAACAATCTGGTGTTTATGTTTAAGCTGGCCTGTGTTGACCCCCTCCTCTCCAATTTTCTGCTCTCCAGGATCCTAGCAGTCCTGGTGGACTTCTTCTGGGACAAGCTGCACTGGACCACTGGAGGAGCGTGCTGTCAGCACACAAGCTGCTCCTGCTGACGGACTACAGTGCTGGTGTGACAACCCCCCCCCGCCCCAGTGTCCGTCCCTGGTGGTCTGATGGGGGGGTCAAAGTTCAGGCAGTCGGTCAGAGATGAGCCTCAGAGAGGCCAGAGGTAAAGTCCTGTCAGTGCTGATGGTGGAGTGACTGAACAGGAAGAAGCTGCAGAGAGCTGACTCCCTCTGGAGAGCTCACCTGGGCCTAAGTGAGGAGGTCCGGCCTGAGTGGAGGAGCCTCTACAAACCTCCACTCACCAAAAAGGTGGCCAACCTTCAGTGGCAGTGACTTCTGCATGGGATCCTGTCAGTCAACACCTTCATCTCTATCCTCAACAAGTGTCCCTTCTGTGGTGTCGTAGAAACAGTCTTCCACTGTTTCTCCCAGTGTCCTCGCCTCGCCCCCTGTTCTCCCTGCTGGACAAACTGCTCAGGAAAGGAAAGGAAGAAAGGTGTTCCCTCTCCAGACCTTCATCCTGGGACTCAGGTAAAGGAGGGCCACCAAAAACAAGAGCCAGATGATCAAATTCATCTTGAAACAGTCAAAAATGACCATCTACGTCTCCAGGAAGAGGAAGGTTGAGGACAATGTGGACACTAACTCGGTCCACCTGTTCAGCAGGAAAGCCAGAATGCTGACTGATTTAAAATATTACAGAGAAATGCAAGACCTGGACCAGTTCAAAGAGGCCTGGACTCAGGGTCTGGTCCTGTGCTCAGTGGAGGAGGACCAGCTCCTCTTCTGCGATCAGCTGCTCTGATCAATTTGTGCGTTTGTGATGCAAAGTGACAGAAAGATGTGATTAAACCTGTCTCTGAAAATGAGTAAAATAAAGTTGGTTTAAAAATAACCCCCCCCCCCGAGTCTGGCTCTGCCTGAGGTTTCTGCCTCTTAAAGGAAGTCTTTCCTTGCCCCTTTTGCCAAGTGCTTGCTCGTGGGGGGATCTGTTGGGTCTCTAAATCATTTTAGAAATAAATGAAGAACATAAAACACTCAATACTGCACATTGTAGTGTAGGGCTGTTGCCATTGAACATTTTAGTAATCAAGTATTCTACCAAAAATTCCATCGATTAATCGGACAAAACATTTGTTTCGTTAGTTTTTCACAATTGCTAAAACATTTTTTGAAACTACCTTTTTCACAAAACTGAACACAAAACCAATTTTTCAGAGTACATTCTCGAAACACTTGAATCTAGTTACAAAACTGAGTAATCACCTCAAAATACTTTTAACTGTGCTCATAACTGTCAGGGATTGAGTTTTGTGTTCATGCCCTGTTTTATTTTGAAAATCTTGTGATTAATTTTTGCTTGTGACACAGCTAATGTGCTTCACCTGTGTCTTGTCTAGTCACTATGTATTTAAGTCCTGTTTAGTCTGTTGGATCCTTGTCCCTGATCACATGTTGTCTCTGCCCGTGTCTCTCTGCTTGTCTCATATGGCCTGCCTGCCCTCTTTCCTGACTCCTGCCTGTGTTTGTCTACCTGTCGTCCGTCTGTCTGTTATTTTGTAGTTTTTTTTTTTTGTTTCTTTGCCATTAAAGTATTTTTCACCTCAGTACCCAATCTGTGACTCCTGCATTTGGGTCCCCATTCCACCACCACCTGCAACAACAATTATGACACAAAACTAATGGCCTCATCATCATTCACATTGCAGGCAAAATGAAAATCCTGCAGGAGTGATCACTTTTTGTCCCCCCCCCTTCAATTGCTTAAGCACAACTTTAAATAGAGGGCCCGGTTTGTCCAAGATGACAATGTATTGCATCTGGTTCACTGTGATGTTGTGCAATTGATCCAGAAATGTGACAATGTGAGGTGTGCGCTTATTGGCTTGAGGGAGGAGGACCCAATTCTGTGTAATGGCAGCGCAAAGGGTGATGTTACCCCCACGCTGCCCCGGGACATCGATTATAGTCCTGTGGCCATGATATTTCTGCCTCTCCTTCTTGCTTTACTGAGGTTGAACCCTGCCTCATCAATGTAGATGAACTCATGCAGGAATTTGTCAGCATCCATCTGTAATGCAGTGAGAGACAAGATTGTGTACTTCAGCATGGCTCTAACACGCAGTGAATTTAGGTTACGTGTGCACTGTGCAAGTGAACAATACATACTGTACCTCCACATACTCATGCCGCAGCTGTTTGACTCTGAATTCTGTGCAAAAGGTGCTCGATAGAGTTGTTTCATTTGAAGTTGACTCTTTCTTTCCAGGAGTGCCAGTGTTGATAGAGAGACCCAATGAACACTTTTGAAACTGGCATTGTCGCCAATGATGTGAACTTTAACTTATGAGCCTTATTGTATTATTGGACAGAACCATGTTTATGATTGCTCTGTCTTGCTCTGGTGTGAAGATAGGCCCCCTTCCTCCTTGTCGCTCTGACCCCTGAATCCTATGTGGAAAGAAATACATGTAACCTGTTGTAAAATGTCACAGGAACCAGCATCAACAGTGCTGATATGGTACATACTAAGTAGCTCATTAAGTTTATAGAGAGATTTGTTTTTACCTGTTTTCTTGTCAAAATGTCCTGATCACAGATGTATATCTGCTGAGATTTGGCTGAACAGTCCAGCCTCCCTCAGTGTCAGTCCGTGGTTCACCACATGGTCAGCTAATGTTGCCTGAAGTTCATTTGACAAATTCAGTCCTCTCCTTCTTAGAGCCTGTATTCCTGCTTCAGGTCTTCCTCTTCCGCTAGTCTGCCGCTATCTCAGCCTCTGGCACAACCTCCTCTTTGTATTCCTCCTCTCATTCTCACTCTTCCTCATCTTACTCGTTCCATTTTGGTTGAAGACAGGTGAACTCACCTGCTGCCTTTTTATAGTCCTCTAACCTGATTGGTCTGTCTACAATTAAGCAGTCATGTGTTTGTACACCTGATGGTTGTGTTTAAGCAATTGGCTAATGGGCGTGCTCATTTGAAAGTCAGTGCTTTGGAATTTGCAAGGAAGTGACATCACAATATAAATCTGTGTCTAATATATACAAGTTTGTTTAGTGTTTTACAAATCAGCGTGTGCACTGGTTGACGTCCCTCCCTCCCTCACCCCTTCGATGTCACAGTGACGTCTACCTGCGTCCCCCGGGGAGTATAAAAAGCAGCTGTGAGCTCTCTCCTCTTCACAGCTGAACGTCCTGAGACTCTGGGGGACGTTCAATTGGCCAATTCCGCTAATGAGTCAGCCATTTGAGTACCTAATGATTGATTGATTGTGTGGGGCCGCTGCCCCGTGCGAGGTCCGGTTGCCAGTATTTGCTGACTGTTATGTGTCAAAGCACCAGGTATCCGGCAGCTTATCCTTTACACACAATAACTTTAAGGACTGTGGCTAAAGCTCTAACACAGTTCATACCTGCGTTTGGTAATCCCAGAGTCATCCGGAGTGACCAGGGTTCTAATTTTTCTGACCACCTTTTGGCCCAAGTGTTGAAACTCCTAGGGATCAGGCATAACCAGTCATCAGCTGAGGTGCATGAGTTTAGAGCTGGTGATCAAGTTTTGGCTCTCTGTCCGTTGGTGAGTTCACCCTTTCAGGCCAAGTTTTCAGGTCCTTATACAGTAGTTAAACGTATTTCAGATGAAAATTATTTGATTTCAACCCCTGGTCATAGGAAACCTGTAAAACTGTTCCATGTCAATCTTCTTAAACCATATTATGCTCCCTCCTCTAGTGTGTCCAGTGCTGACCAGGAGGGGGCAATGCCAGTGAGTCCTGCCTGGGGACTGGTGAAGTGGGACTGGTTTCAGGTGAATGTATGGATGATGCTGTTCCTGAGCCTGATGAGGGATTGTTGTCGGATCGGTTGAACAATTCAGAGGCCCTTAAGAATTTGAAAGGGTCGCTTGGCCATTTGACAGAAGCACAGGCTATGGAATTTGAAAAGATTATTAAGAACTTGAAAGAGTTGTAGAGTGCTATTTTTGCGTTTGTTATTTCCAGCTTCACTCTCATCCCAATCCAGTAGTTTTAATGCCTAAACTAAAATTGTCTCCATGTATATGTATAAATGCACATCTTCTGCTGATGTTAATTTGCTTTACTCACTTCTAAATATGACATTTGGACAAACTCCAAATTCAGTAGTCAGGTGGGTGATCAGGTTGTGTGTGTTCCATTGAAAATAACACCTCAATACACAGAACATTGCTGTTTGGTAAATTTGGCCTTTTTAATTAAGTTTATTTTGTATGTGTGTGTGTGTGTATGTAATCTCACATATTGCTCAAAAGTAAGCTACTTTCGATGCTCATTGTCTTCTCATCAGAGAAAAGAATGAGCCTTGAATGAGACTGCAAGTTATTTCCTCTAGTCTCAACTATGACTCCTGCAAATTGTTCTCTCACCTATTTCTCCTGAATTTTAGGAGAAACATGACAAACAGGTTTGACAAAATAGAAACTGAAATGAGGCTCAAAAGAGAATCCCAATTTTGTCTCCTGAACGCATTTAAGGCTGGGTTTCTTCCCCAATACAGCTGTGGAGTTTTACTGAAACACACAACCCCATGGCTAAAGGTTTCCAGGTAGACTCAGAACTTTTCCTCTCCTCATGTACAAATGAACTTGATGGCAACATAATCTTACATGACCGTTTTTGCTGTTGAATCCAGGGCAGCGGTGTGGCTGTGGTGTAAAGGTGGTTAATTACAACATCTAGTGGCAGTGAAAATTGCTTACAGAACATTTAAAGAAATGAGGGCTTCATACCATCTTGTTTTTCGATCTTCCCACAGGCCCCTCCCTTCTCCCTGCTTCTGAGGGAGACCTGCAGGTAGTCCACCGTCCTAACACACTGACATAGAGGATTACATGTGACTCTATATCGCCTTTGCACTTGTGTGCACGAATGTTTTTCTGTCCATGTTCCGGTGAGATAGAACAAATACAAAGAGGACTGCTGTTCTCCTGTATTTGGACAAATCTGAGTTGTGAACCGGACCAGGCCCCTGGCTGAGCCGTTTCTTTTCCGGGCTCAGTTTTTTTTTATGTATATATGTGTATGTGTGTGTTAGTGGTTGGCTGCCATCAAATAACTTCTATGTAAAGACAAATTGGCACACAAGCATCCTGAGCAGACAATAAAATCACACCGCACAGTGTTTCCTAAACACAAACAGTATATGAAAATCGACATAGCCACCAAGGGTGAAAATTCACTCTGTGAGTAACAGACTGTGCCACATGTGGTGACTTGCAAGAGAAAAGAACTGCTCATGTCCATTTCCCACACTTCTCCCTCTTCCACCTGGAAATGGATTACAAAATGTCCTGTTTTATTTAAGTAACAGGCCAAAACCTGTAACCTGTAGTATTATTGGATAGAGAAAAGCACAAAATCCTAATTTTAGTTTCAGTAAGAGGACTAAAATATTTTTTGACAATTTCTTTAGGTCATTTTACACCTTCGTGCAATGGTGCATGTTGTGCCTCATCTATGGGAGCCCCATCTTCCCAAAGATCCAAACAGCTACAGCCAGGATGAAAAGTTAAATATAAGAAAAAGACGTTTTATTTCATGTAAAAGTGATACTAAACTAAGGTAGGCTTTGGGTGGACCCAGTCCAAAACGACAAACAAAAGAAATCTAACTGTGGGAGAGGAAACTGACCTAAAACAAAAAGAACAAAACCAAAAAAGTTAACCTCCCTAATTAAGAAACGCAGGAGAAAATGGGTGAACAAAGCAAATGGTGGTCCAATTATAAATAACACAGTGGTTATTGGATTTCAGAGGTCCTTCAAAAAACCAATTGATTTTTTTTTTTTTTTTTTTTTTGCGGAGAAGCCACAGAGCTCAGTATGAAGCTACCACGACGCCTGGTGGTCCCCCAAAGATGACAGGAGCTGTGGGTCCAGGAGCCATCGTCACTGGAGCAGGCTGCATGTTGACGACGGTGACATTTTTCTTGCGATTTTTTAACTCACGATGCATCTGACACCAGGAACACCACATACAGAAACAGGAAGTTGCAATGTCCTTACAGAGAGAGCCCTGCAGAAAAAAAACAAAGCACAAATGATGCAGTTTTTATTAAAACCCATGATTATTAAGTCCAGTCCTTTCTCCTGATGAAGCTGGAGGGAGTTCTGCACTGGATGGAAGGAGGAAACTGTTACAGAGGTCAACAACTGTTAATGTGCATGTGAGGATATGAAGGTTCTCAAACGATCTGTTCGAACCATTTCAATCAGGTTTCCGCCAACAGCACAGCACAGAAAAAGCCCTTCTGAAAGTAACAAACGGCCTGCTTCTCTCTTCTGACTCTGGCCACCTCAACATCCTCATCCTTCTCAACCTCACGGCAACCTTCGACACCATCAGCACCTCCATTCTCCTCTTCCGCCTGGAATCATCCCTCAGCATCTCCGGCACTGCCCTATCTTGGTTAATGTCCTACCTCACTGACAGACAACAATTGCACCTCCTCCCCTGCTCCTCTGCTCCAAGGCGTCCCCCAGCTTTCAGTGCTTGGCCCTCTTCCTCCTCTACATGCTCCTATCAAAACTTCACTCTGGCTGAAGACAGTTTGTTAAAAAGTGCCACATTCTCCTCTAAAACACAAATGTCCCTCTGTGTTTAAAATCACTATTATGTCGTCAGCGTACACTGACGGCTTTACTGCTGTGGGACATCTGGGGAAGACCACCCCTGCCAGCCCCTCCCCCTCCCTCCCTGCTGCACTCCCCTGTGGACTGGTAAAGGTGCAGCCAGACCAGGCCCTGAACCGGGGGCTGCTGCTGTGACTAGATCCTGACTGCTGGAGAATGTCTGGGAGAGAAGTAACTCTCTGAGCTGCTCTAGGTCGGCCCACACCGACAACAGGGGTCTGGCTAGCTCACTTAATCTCACCTCCATATGTCGAAACAAACTGCATTTTTGACATTTAGCGTTATCACTAAAGGAAGTTGAGAAGGAAACTAAACATGAAACACAGAGCAGCAGAGGGGGAAAAAGTGAGAGGCCATTGGTAATCACTAAGTTATGTTAGCTTCAAGAGATGTTCAAGAGTTTCAGTCGGAGGCTGAACGAGGCAGATGACACCATCCACAACTGTTGGGGGTGGGGTGCAGACATATATACACAAGAAGTGTTACATATATATGTTTTCTTTTTTAAAAGACAGAAGTTTATACTTACATCTGATGTAGGCACTTGTGTCCTGGGGGGTGACCCCGGGATGTCCTCAGCTCCTCAGCCTCTGTCAGAGGTGGTGGTGGCAGCTCCACTCATTTTTCAGGCCTCTGCCTTCTTTCTGTTGGCTAAGCAGTCTCTTTTTTTTTTAAATGAGTAGATTTTATTTTCGTTCGTGTACACATGTCACTTTTTGAATTACTTCAATAAAAATGGGTAAACATTGTATGTGTTCATTTACTCAGTGGGCTATTAAATGAGATGACGTTAAAACATTTTATTAGGGGTTTAAATGAATATTTATTTTGTTTAATAGCTTAAGTCAATTTAAAAAAAATGAACTCTGAGATGGGAAAGTCTGAATATCCGGTTCCAGAACAGCTGATGTGAGTTGGTTCAATCAACTCTGAGTATGTTGACCTTGAGACAACCGGGAAAGAAAAAAGATGCAGTTATATCAACCCGATGGAGTTGGAGGTGTTAATGCAGGCCCATGGAGAGGATGAGCACATGTTTCACCGCTGCAGCAGCAAAGGAGAAACAGCATGATAAAAAATGACTACCCAAGTGAACGAGTAGGTTTGGATGCACTCTTTGATTGATTTGACATTGAAGTGTTTATTCTGTGAAACAGACAGGCTGCAAAGTAGTTGATGAAAAATATTTGTATTGATTGAAAAATAATGAAATGAAATCAGAGCAAGCACTTGGAAGGTTTAATCTCAGGTTGGGGGGGCAGAGAGGGAGGGGGGGGAAGAGAGAGGGGAAGAAGGGGGGAGAAAGAGAGAGGGAAGAAGGGGGGAAAGAAAGGGGGGGGAAGAGAGGGGGGAAAGAAAG
Organism: Echeneis naucrates; assembly: GCF_900963305.1. Taxonomy (NCBI): domain Eukaryota; kingdom Metazoa; phylum Chordata; class Actinopteri; order Carangiformes; family Echeneidae; genus Echeneis; species Echeneis naucrates. Next base: position 18,554,055 of record NC_042514.1, read on the forward strand.
AGGGGGGGAAAGGGGGAAAGAAAGGGGGGGGGAGAGAGGGGGGAAAGAAAGGGGGAAAGAAAGGGGGGGGAAGAAAGGGGGAAAGAAAGGGGGGGGAGAAAGGGGGTGAAGAAAGGGGGAAAGAAAGGGGGGGGAAGAAAGGGGGAAAGAAGGGGGGGAAGAAAGGGGGGGAAAGAAAGGGGGGGGAAGAAAGGGGGAAAGAAAGAGGGGGGGGGAAGGGGGAAAGAGAGGGGGGAAAGAAAGGGGGGGGAAGAAAGGGGGAAAGAAAGGGGGAAAGAAAGAGGGGGGGAAGAAAGGGGGAAAGAAAGGGGGGGGAAGGGGGAAAGAGAGGGGGGAAAGAAAGGGGGGGGAGAAAGGGGGAAAGAAAGGGGGGAAGAAAGGGGGAAAGAAAGGGGGGGGGAAGAGAGGGGGGAAAAAGGGGGAAAGAAAGGGGGGGGAAGAGAGGGGGGAAAGAAAGGGGGGGAAGAAAGGGGGAAAGAAAGAGGGGGGGAAAGGGGGAAAGAGAGGGGGGGAAAGAAAGAGGGGGGGAAGAAAGGGGGAAAGAAAGGGGGGGGGAAGAGAGGGGGGAAAGAAAGGGGGGAAAGAAAGGGGGAAAGAAAGAGGGGGGGAAGAAAGGGGGAAAGAAAGGGGGGGGGGAAAGAGGGGGGAAAGAAAGGGGGGGAAGAAAGGGGGAAAGAAAGGGGGGGAAAGAAAGGGGGAAAGAGAGGGGGAAAAAGGGGGAAAGAAAGGGGGAAAGAAAGGGGGGGGAAAGAGAGGGGGAAAGAGAGGGGGAAAAAGGGGGAAAGAAAGGGGGGAAAGAAAGGGGGGGAAGAAAGGGAGAGAGAGAGAGAGAGAGAGAGAGAGAGAGAGAGAGAGAGAGATTACAAACAAACAAACAAACAAGAAACATAAATTTTAATAATAGTTTAATTAACTATTTTTTCTAAACTGAGCCCTAAATAAAAAAACAACAGCTCAGCCAGGCGCCTGGTCCGGTTCGCCTCCCAGATTCGTCCAAATACAGGAGAACAGCAGTCCTCCTGTACTTGTCCTCTTCTGGGAGGCTTTTCAGGACGAGCCTCAGATCGTCCAAGTTGACACAGAGGCCCCCACCGACAGCGCCCCTTACCGAAAGGCACCGTCAGTGACTCTCAGGCCGGAGCCTGAGCGTCCCCCAGAGTCTCAGGACGTTCAGCTCTCCCCTGTGGGGAGATGTGAAGAGGAGACAGCTCACAGCTGCTATTTATACTCCCCGGGGGAGGCAGGTAGACGTCACGGTGACATCGAAGGGGTGAGGGAGTTTGGACGTCACTGTCACTCTAATCGCTGATGATTGGTCGAAAACATTGGAACTCGCACCTGATTGGCTGCTGCCCCATGTGCCCGAATCTTAGTGAGCGGGATGGCGGGAGCTATCAGAGATGGAGAGATGACGGCAGAAAAGGGTGGAGCTGCTGTAAACTGCTGCGTTTACATGCGGAGCTGGCCAGAAAGTCATCACGTGACAGTGTCCACAAAACCAGAATCATAATCAAATGTCTTTCAAACGACGTGCAGTTGTCATGGAGACTAATCTCGTAGGTCCGGTGCTTGAAGACACAATGACGTCACACGCCCTCCCTCAGAGCATCAGAGCTGCCTGCCAGTCTGTCTGAGCTCAGCTAACGTCCTTTCAGTAAAGCAGCATGACATCGGTCACATTTGAAACAATAACAAGGTGTAATTGCATGACTTTAGTGACAATCACGGCTTAAGACGTGAAAGTGGGTGTTATGGGGCTCTGCCTCCCTGTTTGTGAGGATGTCTGGATATATCGGTGGAGTCCTGGCTGCTCAAACTGTTTTATTGTTTTTGAACTGTGGTTTGTCTCTGCAGCAGTGATCACTACACACAAGGTGGTGGCAGCAGCAGCAGCAGCAGCAGCAGCAACAGGCAGGTCAGGGAGGCTATTGTAACATCTGGCCACCGCTACAGATGGAAACTGGCCTTCTGGCTATCTGGTACATATTTACTGAAGAGTTCATTAATATGTATCACAGTGAAATAGTAATTCAAATAAATAAATAGAAAAGATTGTAGTAAATGCACAGTTATGAAAAGGAATCATTTTTAAACAACCTAATTGAAATGTATTTTGAGATCATTTGTCTAACTTAATCCTTTTTGGCTGCAGGTCACTTGTGTTACCATTTATTTTGTCACAGTGAAGCACTGATTTGACTCTTCTCATACATAAAAATACTATAATATTAGATACTGTATCAGAGAGGCTGTGGCATCTGCAATTGAGCACATTATAATTCTGATTTCAAAGGGATTTTGGAAATGACTTGCTGAGGAATTACTTTGAGAACAGTAGCCAAAGGCAAGGTAAATAAGTGTATTTATGTGATTATGTATAACAAAATATTCTATTGTATGGGAGTGTATTGCTCTGACTCTGTGACATGGAACCAATTTTTACCATTTAGTGTTCAGATGATTTGCTACAGCTGTATTTAACTAAAAATATATTGCCCATTAGTGAACACCCCTCCTTGTACAGTCAGGTTCTGCTGCATGTTTGTGATGACTTTGTTGACATGAGATAAATGCCGCTCCTCGAGCAGGACACATAGCTTTGCAACCCTCCTGAGTTATAACAAGACTGTCTACTCAATCAGGTAAGACTTTTAGTTTTTATCTTAATAGTAAAGTTAAAGCTTTATCTTACTGCTGCAGAAACTAAAGATAACAACTCAGAACTGGTACATTGTACCTTGTACAGACAAACCCTGCACAAAATACAAAAAAGATGGGGCGTTTAAGGCTCAGGAAGTTCTTTAATATATATAGAGGGTGGATTATTTCAACAGTCTTTGGACAGGAACTCCAAATTGTTCCTCATATAACTGCAGGTGATGAGCTGTTGACATATTTTTGTATAAAAGCACTGTATGCCTATAAAAAGTGTTATATGAATGTGTGAACATATACATGGCCATGACCTCATGTAAAGCATTTTGAAGCGCCAATAAAACAAACACAAAAAAAGAAACATGCAGTGCATTTACCTGTTTTCAAATACAGACAGCACTTTTGCTGGAACTGGTATTATTGCTCTCATTTTAATGCTTATTTACAGTACAGGCCAAAAGTTTGGACATATTTTCTGTTCATTTGAATGAGAGGGTGTGTCCAAACTTTTGTCCTGTACTGTATTTAGATTAAAGGAGGCTGATTCAGCACAGCATTTAAGGAACCAAAGGCAGACAAAGTCCTGATTGTTGTTGTGCTACAATTAGTCATGTAATGAAAATCATCAGTACCAACTGGTTAGCTGCTGAGAGGCCAGAAGTATCGCTGAATAAATTCCTCACAATTAAAACACAGGTTTTTGTTTAGAGACCTACTTGACTTACAATGATTTCACATTCACACAATTCAGGTATGGACTTGCTGTCCCCTGAGTTTATAGATAGACAGACAGATAGATAGATAGATAGATAGGCAGATACAGTACAGGCCAAAAGTTTGAGCACACCTTCTCATTCAAATGAATAGGAAAGTATGTCCAAACTTTTGGCCTGTACTGTAAATAGATAGATGTACTTCAGTGATCCCAGCAGCCAGATATCAGACAAACTGCACAACATAAAATACAATGCAAAAAAAGTTATTTACAAGAGCAAAATATACAAATGTGCAAGTTAACATACATCAAAATATATATGTACTAAAAATGTATTTGTTACTGCTTTGAGCCAGTAATGAGCAATACTAGTCATAAAATCCAAATTAAGTGGACTAAATGAAACTAAGGATTTAGTGACATGTATGTCAACAAAAACAGCAAAAACAAGCAGTAGTGGAAAGAAGTGAATTAAATAAATGAAACAGCATCTGAAGGCTCTGACATTTTGTTCATTCACCTTCAGTCGCAGGTCCCAGCTCACATTGAGCGAGGGCGGGGTAGATCACCAATTAACCCAAACGTGCATGTCTTTGGACGGTGGGAGGAAACCCACACAGACAAAGGGAGAACATACAAACTCCACACAGAAAGGCCCCAGGCCTGGAACTTCTTATTGTGGGGTGACAACGCTAACCACTATGCCGACCACCCTGAGTTTAACAATGTGTAAATTATGAATTTGCATTTGTAAAGGTACAATGAATGTCACCAGGTGCTCAAAAGTGATCAGAGAAAAAAATTGATTTGTGGTTGTACTTTCATGTTCATTCTTCTCTGCTGTAAAGTTGAATCGGCAATGGCATATCCCTTGACAACCTGGAACACTGGCCTGTTTGACTGCTTTGATGAAGTAAAATCCTGTAAGAAAAAGAATCAAATTTATTTTACACATAATCTGTCACATTTAACGTTCCTTTCACGGATACAAACAAACTTAGATTGTCATCCTATAAATTCCAACTCGTGTTTTGCAGGTTGCTATGGTTTCTGGTGTTGCCCTTGCCTTGCCTGCACAGTTTCAGGAAAATTTGGGGAGAACCGTTGTCTCCCATTATGTGACCTCTGCAGCCCTGCCATAACAGCAGCCTGTGGAATACCTCTTTGTGCACCTCCTGCTGCCTCGGCTCTGAGGGTTGGCATTCGAGACAGATATAATATTCAGATATGAGACTATTGAAGGAATTATCAAGTACATATTGACATACATCGCGCATCCTCTGCTTCATCCAAACAGCCACATGAGCAGTAAAGCTTGTTTTTGTGTAGGGCTGGACCACCATTTGCTTTGTTCACCCATTTTCTCCTGCGTTTTTTAATTAGGGAGGTTAACCTTTTTGGCTTTGTTCTTTTTGTTTTAGGTCAGTTACCTCTCCCTCAGTTAGATTTCTTTTGTTTGTCATTTTGGACTGGGTCCACCCAAAGCCTACCTTAGTTTAGTATCACTTTTACATGAACTATAACATCTCTTTCTTATATTTTAACTTTTCATCCTTGGCTGTAGCTGTTTGGATCTTTGGGAAGATGGGGCTCCCATGGATGAGGCACAACATGCTGCATTGCACTAAGATGTAAAATGCCTTAAAGAAGGTGACATAGACTTTATGGGTGGTTTAAGACAAATTACAACTCAAAATATATTATGTCCAGTCAGTTCCACATCACCCTTTCAATTATGGGAAAGGGTGACGTGGAACATTAAACAGGACTGAACTGTTGCTGCCTCCTTTTACTTTGGTCGTGACTGTTAACAGCTGCCATGTTGATCTACACATACATATGAGCCAGATGACCTCTCATAGATGAAGTGCATTACACTGAATGTGCAATACACAATACATTGAACATTTCCATAGGCTAATGTTTAATTGTATTCATAAAACAAGAAGTTGCTACAAAGGGGTTGACCACACAGACCTTATAGATTTTTGCTGTGTATCCACTTTCAGATATCAAAAATACAAAAAGACATTTTAAGCAAAGAAGTCCTACATACTAAGCAATCATAAAATTAAACATGCAATTTCTAAACTAATAATAAATGAATATAATCTAAAATAAAACTTAAAAATATTTATCAAAAGAAATAAGATAGAAATAGATCAAAAACATGTGCAGTAAAACAATGATTCTTTCATAGTATTGCCTTTAGGAATTTTTTCAGCAGTTGGGGCAGGCTCCCTGAGGGGCCGTGGTGGCGTAAACAAAGGACACTTGACTGCAGATTTAACTTTTACAACCTATTTATTGGTTGGTTAGTTGAAAATGTTTTTTTCCCTTAAAACCATTATAACCTATACAATGTCAGATAAAGGCTGAATGTAAAAAGTAAAAAAAAATAAATTAAATTAATTCCTATAGGGACAGAGTAAGGTAGCATTATTGATCATTGCTCTTACAGCAGAAACACACTGAATTTATTTGTTATTCATTTAACTGATACATTGAAATGTATATTATGCAAAAAAAAAAAAAAAAGTTAATCAATAATCAACACTCACCATTATCAGTGTGGTTTTTTTTTTTCCAACCCATTTAGGGTCCCAGCCTGATAGCCTGTGCTTCCCTTTAGGTTTTTCCTCTTCCACTCTCATCTCCGTCTCCTGATCCTTCACTCAGCTCTCCCACTACTGTGCTTTGCTCTCCTTCACTTTGGAGCAATATGCATGAAGGTGGAGAAATGTGGTGGTGTATTTGTGACAATAAAAAAGAAATTTCAAGGCGTGGCATCGAATGTTGAGGAAAGACTGTTTTACCATCCTGGTCATCTTTGGGTGAGCTTTGGTAGGACGCCTGCTCTTTTGGGAATCTTTTTAAAATTTCCCACCAGGCAATCCATTCTGTGAAATACACAATAGCGCAACATATTAAAGTCACAAATTTAAGAAGTGGTTCCAAATTAATTATATCATTTCAACATAGAATTTTCTGTATTGATGCCATTTGTAACACAAATTTGGTGCTGAATTTAACCGTTTCAAAACACTTGAGAATTGACAAACATTCAATATCTACACCAAAAATACTTGAGTCGCCTACCCTTTAGAAACACCACAGAAAAATAAATGCTGAGATTTAATATCAAAACTTTTGATATGACGAAATTTCACAGTTAACCATGTAGCTTATGTGCACATATCAGAGGCACAGAAAGGGGAAATGATCAAATCAGACCTACCTCGCCGACGTCCTTGGCCAGTATCAGACACGTCCCGAGCTTCCCGCGGGCTTTAAGATAATATATAGCCCGTTCACACGGCCTCCCCCTGCCATGCTACCATGGTAGTTAGCTAAGGTTAACAAGATCATAGCTTAATGTGGTCCCAGTTTCAGACTAGCTAACTTAACTACCGTACATGCGGACAAGATTCTTCAAAGTTGTACAACCGAATTAAATACATCCTACCTGTTGGGAAATTACATTTAGCAAAGAGTTAGCTTACCTTCATTTGCTAAGTCCTTCGGTGGCTCCCCCCCCTCCCGACTGCGTTAAATCCACCCAACTATTATATTGACCAATCACAATGCGGCATCCGTTATTGACAGCGCTCTTGTCCAATGATATTTTGTAATGCTGTCATTTTTGCCTGCGGCAGCCACAGGGTTCAGAGTTCACATCTTTTAGCGATACATTTTGTGAAAGCGGTAAGTAGACAAAGCAATTATTTTTAGAAATTATTTGTAGAAGTAAAGTAAGAGTATAAGTGTAGTTATATTGCATTTTAGTGTACTCGGAAGCAGAAAAAAAAACTGCTGCTGGGAAGTTTGAATCCCATATATATATATATATAAATGATCACCGCTCAAAAGCGGATGAGAGTCGCACAGCTCCAGTGAAGGGGACGACAAATAATGAAATCTAATTTGCCAAATTTAATCAAAATAATATTAATATATTTTCACCTTTAATTAAGTACCATCAAGCCGTTTGGTCCAGCTTGTCAATCACTGTGATCAGTTGATAAGTCAGTCATCACTAGTTAAAGGACCAATACCTGATCCGGTAGACTTCAGTCTGCAACTGTGGTGACCATCTTTTGTGGGCTCTCTCTCTCGTCCCAACCACACACACATCTCAGACATTAAAGCAAACCATCGGTGGGGGGGCAAGAAATAAAGACACACACCACTAATATATTGTGATTTATTCCCATGAATTCTCATCTCTGTGAGCAGCAGAGAGTTTCTCAGATCCGTCCATATTTGCTTTTGTCAGCATGATGTAACCCCACTTTTCACTATGTAAATATCAAAACAGCTGCAAACATATAAAATCCATTAAAATGACTTCACTCTAATCTCTTGCAGTTTTGTGCAAAACCCACATAGTTATTTTGTGTGCAGTATTTATGTAATTTTGCCTTTTCTATTTTATTATTCCTGCTTATTGGAGTCCTTCAACAGTATCACAGTTGGATAAATTGAGGCTGACTGGAATGGTGTGACTTGTGGAGTCAGTGAGCTATTCATATGTCAGTGTGTGCCGTGTGTTTACACTCTTTACGCTCCTCATAATAATCATACCAAATGAAGTCGGAGAGACTTGGAAAACCAGCTCTTACTGAAACTGATCAAAAGGTTCAGAAAGTGAAGTGTGACAGAAATGCTATTATGTCTAAGAGTTTAGGACACCTTCCTGTTGTTCGCAGTGTATTGGGAAAGGTTTAAGCTGCTCTGTGCATTTTTGTCAAACAAAATTCCTTGTAAACAGTATATCAGTTATAAAGTAATTGATACTTTGAGTAGTTTTTGAGAAGAGTACTTTCTACTTTTACTGAAGTATTTTTAACACTTGTAATTGAGTCCAATTTAACAAATGTAACAGTACATGTTTTGAGTACAAATTTTCAGGACTATTTCCACCTCTGTCAATATCATTACTGATATGTCAACTTCAGACAAAGCCTAAGTTTCAGCAACAATATTATTAAATTTTTTAATCTATTTGCATAAGGTAGAGTCTAGATTTAGTAATAAATAGATAAGAGTGTTAGGCCACCTATTGTTTACTTATAAAATGTCTTTATCTGGTTTTGCTCTCAGAGAAACAATGCCTTCGTTCATAGCTGTACTCATTTCTCTCTGTCCAATATATTCTTTAAGCATAGCCTAAAAAGTATTTTGAATATCCAAAAAAATATTTTTTAAATTCAACTTAAAGAGCATCAAGGCCTAATAATTTTTCTTATTTCATTGAGAGGAGTGCTGTTTTATTTATTTTTTTTTCTTGTTAGTGCTGAATTACAAATTATTTAAAGGCCCTCCTCAATATCAGAGTTCCTTTTCTTGTTTTTCCTTTCTACTCACAGGATGGAAGATTGTCGACCGTTGGAAGAGTCTGCCTTTTTACTATTCTGCCCCTGCTTGTGTGTGTTTCACGTCTTCTCGCCCGTTACACTAGCTCGGCAGATAGCGAACAGTTTCTCCAAAAAAGGAAGCTGAGGTTTCCTTTCAACTTTATTTAGAAATCACTGTAAAAAGGCAAACGTTTTCTGGCCATATAAAAAAAAAAAAAAGGATGGGAGTTCTCCCGCTGTCCGTCTCTCTCCAAAACTAGGTCAACTAAAACTATACCTGACTTCCTCTAGTCTGCACCAGCTACGGAAACACAGAAGGCACAAATTAGCGTTGCTGCAAAAACATCTGTGTTAAACTCAAACTCAAAACAATAACATCACATGGAATCAATTTTTACCATTTAGCGTTCAGATGATTTGCTACAGCTGTATTTAACTAAAAATATATTGCCCATTAGTGAACATCTCTGCTATCTGCTTCCTCTAGGCAACATTATCAGGAAACACAGCATCAATTTCCACTGCTACGCAGACGATACTCAGCTGTACCTATCAATGAAGCCAAATGAAGTCAGTCAGATAGTCAGACTGCAGGCATGTCTTGATGACATAAAAGTCTGGATGACTGGAAATTTTTTACTTCTCAACTCTGACAAAACAGAAGTTATTGTACTCGGTCCTAAGCACCTCAGAAAAATACTATCTAATCATCTCATCAGTTTGGACGGCATTACTTTGGCCTCCAGCTCCACTGTAAGAAACCTTGGAGTAATTTTTGACCAGGACATGTCCTTTGTCCCTCACATAAAACAAGTTAGTCGGGCAGCTTTCTTCCACCTGAGAAACATTAGGAAAATCAGAAACATCCTCTCTCAGGATGATGCAGAAAAACTAGTCCATGCATTTGTAACTTCTAGGCTGGACTACTGTAACTCATTACTATCTGCATGTCCAAACAAATCTCTAAAAGGCCTTCAGTTAATTCAGAACGCTGCTGCACGAATATTAACAGGAACTAGGAAAAGAGATCACATCTCTCCCGTGTTAGCTGCTCTTCATTGGCTGCCAGTAAAATATAGAGTAGAATTCAAAATCCTTCTTTTAACGTATAAAGCTCTTAATGGCCAAGCTCCATCGTATCTCAGAGAGGTCATAGTTCCTTACTGTCCTAGCAGGCCACTCCGCTCTCTAGATGGAGGTTTACTTGTGGTTCCTAGAGTCTCCAAGAGTAAATCTGGAGGCAGATCGTTCAGTTATCAGGCTCCTCTTCTATGGAACCAACTCCCAGCATCGGTACGGGGGGCGGACTCTTTAGTAACTTTCAAGACCAGGCTTAAAACTTTCCTGTATGACAGAGCGTACAGTTAAAAAGTCCTCTACTCTTTAGGTATGCTGCTATAGGCCTAGGCTGCTGGGGGAAGGACTGAGCTTCTCTCTCTCTCTCTCTCTCTCTCTCTCTCTCTCTCTCTCTCGCTCTCTGTCTCTCCCTGTCACCCTCTCTCCCTCTTTCTCTCTAACTCCCTCCTTGCATGCGCTGATAAAAACCATCCTTATTAAAAAAAAAAACAAAATAAACAAAACAGTTTCACCCAGTTCTAAGCATTTATACTGCATTTACTAACCATGTTCTGCCAAAGTCTCTGTCTCTCCCAGTTCCTCTCCTCTCTCTCCCTGTCCTCATCCTGCAGGTGGTGACTCATCTCCATCCCATGTTCCTGCAACACCTGCTGGTCCCATATAGCATGAATTCTGTATTACAGCTCAACTCCATGAACTTCATGCAACAACATGTTCCTGCCTACACCCCCCCCCTCCAATGCCTGCCTGCCTGTCTCTCTCTCTCTCTCTCTCAACCCAACCGGTCAAGGCAGATGGCCGCCCCCCTTGAGCCTGGTTCTGCTCGAGGTTTCTGCCTCTTAAAGGAAGTTTTTCCTTTCCACTGTTGCCAAGTGCTTGCTCATCGGGGGATCTGTTGGGTCTCTTCAAATAAATTTATAAAGAGTTTGGTCTAGACCTGCTCTATATGTAAAGTGCCTTGATGTAACTTTGTTATGATTTGGCGCTATACAAATAAATCTGATTTGATTTGATTTGATTTGATATACTCACGAGAAGTCTTGAAGTGAAGCATCAGCTGACCTCTGACCTCTCTGCCATTGTTGAAAAAGAATTACAGAAAATACTGTTCCTGCCCAGTTTCGAACTGGGGACCTTTCGCGTGTGAGGCGAACGTGATGACCACTACACTACAGAAACCTGTACAGGACACCCTCTTCCCCTTGTTGATGAAATGCCATCGTTACTACTGTTGTGATGGCCTCCCACGTGCTCTGAAAAGAACAATAGAGAGGCCGACATCCTGAAGCCTGGGCCAGAGTTGTCTGCCTGTTTGGAAATGGCGCCATGACCCCAGGATCCACCCCTAGGGTGTGGTTCTGAGTTTGAAGAGGAGGGCATTTGCTAGACACCAGCGCCCTCAGCAGGGATCCCCGATGACGTCACACAGGTAATAAAGACGCTCCATGGCTCTTGATCTTCGCTTTTTCCCAGTGCCCCAGTTGTGGGAGAGAACTGTCCCAGCTTTTGTCTGGACCTCTCCAATGATATTTTAATTGCTTCTGACAATGGATCAGCCTCCATACTTCTCATTTTGGATCTTAGTGCTGCTTTCGACACCATGCACCATGCACTAAGGTGGTTCAAATCCTATTTATCAGATAGACATCAGTTAGTTCATGTTAACAACAGCTCCTCCTCATGCGCTGCAGTCTGTTATGGAGTCCCACAGGGTTCACTACTTGGACCAATCCTCTTTATGCTTCATCTACTTCCTCTCGGCAACATTATCAGGACATCAGACATTTCTTGAACACATACAAGTCTGGATGACCCATCATTTTTTACTCCTTAATTCTGACAAAACTGAAGTTGTTGTACTCGGCCCGAAGCACCTCAGAGAAATGCAATCTAATCATAATCAGTCTGGATGGCATTACGTTGGTGTCCAGCTCCACTGTAAGAAACCTCGGAGTAACCTTTGACCAGGACATGTCCTTTGTCCCTGACATAAAAGAAGTCAGTAGGGCAGCTTTGTTCCCCCTGAGAAAAATTAAGTAAATCAGAGACATCCTCTCTCAGGATGATGCAGAAAAACTCGTCCATGTATTTGTAACTTCTAGGCTGGACTACTGTAACTCGTTACTATCTAGATGTCCAAACAAATCTCTGAAAGGCCTTCAGTTGATTCAGAACGCTACAGCAAGAAAATTAACAGTCACTAGGAAATGAGATCACATCTCTCCCGTGTTAGCTGCTTTTCATTGGCTGCCAGTAAAATATAGAGTAGAATTTAAAATCCTTCCGTTAACATATAAAGCTCTTAATGGCTGAGCTCCATCACGTCTCAGAGAGCTCATAGTTCCTTACTGTCTTAGTAGGCCACTCCACTCTCTAGGTGGAGGTTAACTTGTGGTTCCTAGAGTCTTCAAGAAGAAATCTGGAGGCGGCTCTTTCAGTTAACAGGCTCCTCTTCCATGGAACCAACTTCCAGTATCGTTTTGGGGGGCGGACTCTTACGCAAATTTCAAGATCAGGCTGAAAACTTTCTTATATGACAGAGCTTATAGTGAAAAAGTTAAAGTCCTCTACTCTTTAGCTATGCTACTATAGGCCTAGGCTGCTGGGGGAAGGACTGAGCTTCTCTCTCTCTCTCTCTCTCTCTCTCTCCCTGTTTCTCCCAGTTCTAAGCATTTGTACTGCATTTACTAACCATGTTTTCCCGAAGTCTGTCTCTCCCAGCTCCCCTCCTCACTCCCTGTCCTCATCCTGCAAGTGGTGACTCATCGCCATACCATGTTCCTGCAAGGCCTAGACCTCTAGACCTGCTCTTCATGTAAAGTACCTTTATGTCACTTTGTTATGATTTGGCGCAATACAAAGACCTGCCCCTCATGTAATTTTACTACGAAAATTGAAGCAGCTGAGAATGCAAGGCAAGAACCAAAAACATCGCTAAAGCCAATTTTTCTAATTGAATTAAGAGGTATGCCTTAACTAAAGAGAGATGCTGATTTGTTTCCAATTGATAGCAAACATGTTTCTGCCCAGTTTCGAACTGGGGACCTTTCGCGTGTGAGGCGAACGTGATGACCACTACACTACAGAAACCTGCGCAGGACACCCTCTTCCCCTTGATGATGAAATGCCATCGTTAATACGAAAATTGAAGCAACTGAGAATGCAAGGCAGGAACCAAAAACATCTGTTTCCAGCTGACAGCAAACATGTTTCCGCCCAGTTTCGAACTGGGGACCTTTCGCGTGTTAGGCGAACGTGATGACCACTACACTACGGAAACCCGCACAGGTCACCTCCTTCCGCTTATCAAGAAATGCCATCATTAACACTGTTGCGATAATTGCAGTGGTATCAGATGTCGGAAGAGGCCGTCCCACAAGTGTCTCTGGCTTTACATCCTAAACATCAGGCTAAAGAATTGGGTGGGATGGTAAAACTAGCATTAGCACAGGATGATTGGGTTATCACGGACATTCGCGGAGTACTTTATTCGGCTAGAGCCAACATATACTCAATTCAAGTAGAAGCCGTAGATAGCTCAGTTCTGGAGGAGGCCCGGTCTCCCGGTTTCACGGTAGAGAAAAAACAGATCACCCTGAGGCTGCGTCTATCATTGACTCTCTACCAGAGTCCCTATGGGCGCAGGGCCCGACAGAAGTGCGACTGGTGCAATGTGAACCATTAACTTTTGAGGTGAACACCTCTGATCCAGTGTGGATCAATCAGTACCCCCACAAGCCCCAAACAGAGGAGGGCATCGCAGACACCATTCAGGGCCTCATATCACAGGGCGTATGATCTCTGACCTCTCTGCCGTTGTTGAAAAAGAATAACCGAAAACACAGTTTCTGCCCAGTTTCAAACTGGGGATCTTTCGCCTGTAATGCAAACGTGATGACCGATACACTACGGTTCTGAGTTTGAAGAGGAGGGCATTTGCTAGACACCAGCGCCCTCAGCAGGGATCCCCGATGACGTCATACAGGTAATAAAGACGCTCCATGGCTCTTGATCTTCGCTTTTTCCCAGTGCCCCGGTTGTGGGAGAGAGCTGTCCCAGCTTTTGTCTGGACCTCTCCAATGATATTCTAATTGCTTCAGACAATGGATCAGCCTCCATACTTCTCCTTTTGGATCTTAGTGCTGCTTTCGACACCATAGATCACAATATTTTACTACAGAGACTGGAACATGAAATTGGGATTAAAGGAACTGCAATAAGGTGGTTCAAATCCTACTTATCAGATAGACATCAGTTTGTTCATGTTCACAACAGCTCCTCCTCATGCACTGCAGTCAGTTATGGAGTCCCACAGGTTTGGGTACTTGGACCAATCGTCTTTACGCTTCATCTAGGCACCAAATGCCATCTTTACTACCGCAATTACACAATGAATTGACCAAACAAACAGCTGAAGCCAACATTTTCTATTCTAAATCAGAGGTAGCACTTACCAAATACAAAGGTCCGGTTTGTCTGCAGTTTTCTCATATTTAGAGCCGACAGCAGATCTGTTTCTGCTCAGGTTTGAACTGGGGATCATTCGCGTGAAAGGCGACCGTGATGACCACTACACTACAGAAACCGGAGCACAAGCTGCTCTGCCCCTTCTGTCAGGTTTAAGCCACATACAACATGATTAAACAGGGAAGAAAGACAAAGGACAACAGCGCTCATTTTTACTTGCAAGGAGAACAGACAGAGATATGTTCAGTTACATTCTCTAACTGCTCTGACGTATCTCTTCCGTTCTCCCCTCTTTATTTCCTTAGGGTGGTCCCTAGTTAGTATGATCTCAAGTCCTGTAAGAAAAACACAAGTTTCTGCATTGCTGCAGGGTTAGTAAAAGTACAAAAGATACTCATGAGAAGTCTTGAAGTAAAGTATCAGCTGATCTCTCTACCTTTGTTAAGAAACACAGAAAGTTGTATTTCTGCCCAGTTTCGAACTGTGGACCTTTCGCGTGTGAGGCTAACTTGATGACCACTACACTACAGAAACCTGCACAAGCCAGCCCCTTCCCCTTGATGATGAAATGCCATTGTTACTACGAAAATTGAAGCAACTGAGAATGCAAGGCAAGAACCAAAAACATCGCGAAAGCCAATTCTCTAATTGAATTAAGAGGTATGCAGTAACTAAAAAAAGATGCTGATTTATTTCCAGCTGACAACAAACATGTTTCCGCCCAGTTTCGAACTGGGGACCTTTCGCGTGTTAGGCGAACGTGATGACCACTACACTACGGAAACCCACTCAGGTCACCTCCCTCCGCTTATCAAGAAATGCCATCATTACTACTGTTGCGATCGCCTCCCACGTGCTTTGAAAAGAACAATCGAGAGGACTACATCCTGAAGCCTGGGCCAGAGTTGTCTACATGTTTGGAAATGGCGCCATGACCCCAGGATCCACCCCTAGGGTATGGTTCTGAGTTTGAAGAGGAGGGCATTTGCTAGACGCCAGCGCCCTCATCAGGGTTCCCCAATGACGTCACACAGGTAATAAAGACGCTCTCTTGCATTTTTTCCATATTAAGAGCCAACAGCAAATCTGTTTCTACCCAGTTTCAAACTGGGGATCTTTCGCGTGTAATGCAAACGTGATGACCGACACACTACGGAAAGCTGCACTGGACACTCCCTTCCCCTTGACGATGAAATGCCATCGTTACTTCGAATATTGCTGACAATGCAAGGGAAGAACCAAAAACATCGCTAAAGCCAATTCTTTAATCGAATTAAGAGGTATGGATTAACTAGAAACAGACGCTGATTTATTTCCAGCTGACAGCAAACATGTTTCCGCGCAGTTTCGCACTGGGGACCTTTCGCGAGTTAGGCGAACGTGATGACCACTACACTACCGAAACCTGAACGCAAGCTGCTCCACCCTTTCCAATCTAATGATTTCTGACGTGAACAGGTACTTTCATAAAAGCTGCATTTGCTCTTCCAGTTGCATCACCGAAATTTGGTCTTCCTAAGAATAGATGCATATACTGGCAGGTATACTCACGAGAAGTCTTGAAGTGAAGCATCAGCTGACCTCTGACCTCTCTGCCTTTGTTGAAAAAGAATTACAGAAAATACTGTTCCTGCCCAGTTTCGAACTGGGGACCTTTCGCGTGTGAGGCGAACGTGATGACCACTACACTACAGAAACCTGTACAGGACATCCTCTTCCCCTTGATGATGAAATGCCACCGTTACTACTGTTGTGATGGCCTCCCACGTGCTCTGAAAAGAACAATAGAGAGGCCTACATCCTGAAGCCTGGGCCAGAGTTGTCTGCCTGTTTGGAAATGGCGCCATGACCCAAGGATCCACCCCTACACTACAGAAACCTGCACAGGACACCCTCTTCCCCTTGATGATTAAATGCCATCGTTAATACGAAAATTGAAGCAATTGAGAATGCAAGGCAGGAACCAAAAACATCTGTTTCCAGCTGACAGCAAACATGTTTCCGCCCAGTTTCGAACTGGGGACCTTGCGCGTGTGAGGCGAATGTGATGACCACTACACTACAGAAACCTGCACAGGTCAGCCCCTTCCCCTTGATGATGGAATGCCATCGTTAATACGAAAATTGAAGCAACAGAGAATGCAAGGCAGGAACCAAAAACATCTGTTTCCAGCTGACAGCAAACATGTTTCCGCCCAGTTTCGAACTGGGGACCTTTCGCGTGTTAGGCGAACGTGATGACCACTACACTACGGAAACCCGCAAAGGTCACCTCCTTCCGCTTATCAAGAAATGCCATCATTACCACTGTTGCGATAGCCTCCCACGTGCTCTGAAAATAACAATCGAGAATCCTACATCCTGAAGCCTGGGCCAGAGTTGTCTACCTGTTTGAAAATGGCGCCATGACCCCAGGATCCACCCCTAGGGTGTGGTTCTGAGTTTGAAGAGGAGGGCATTTGCTAGACACCAGCGCCCTCAGCAGGGATCCCCGATGACGTCACACAGGTAATAAAGACGCTTCATGGCTCTTGATCTTCGCTTTTTCCAAGTGCCCCAGTTGTGGTAGAGAGCTGTCCCAGCTTTCGAGTAGCAGCAGCGGTGTCCCTGAAACCAGAACAATTGCAGTGGTATCAGATGTCGGAAGAGGCCGTCCCACAAGTGTCTCTGGCTTTACATCCTAAACATCAGGTTAAAGAATTGGGTGGGATGGTAAAACTAGCATTAGCACAGGATGATTGGGTTATCACGGACATTCGCGGAGTACTTTATTCGGCTAGAGCCAACATATACTCAATTCAAGTAGAAGCCGTAGATAGCTCAGTTCTGGAGGAGGCCCAGGTCTCCCGGTTTCACGGTCTATCATTGACTCTCTACCAGAGTCCCTATGGGCGCAGGGCCCGACAGAAGTGCGACTGGTGCAATGTGAACCATTAACTTTTGAGGTGAACACCTCTGATCCAGTGTGGATCAATCAGTACCCCCACAAGCCCCAAGCAGAGGAGGGCATCGCAGACACCATTCAGGGCCTCATATCACAGGGCGTATGATCTCTGACCTCTCTGCCGTTGTTGAAAAAGAATAACTGAAAACACAGTTTCTGCCCAGTTTCAAACTGGGGATCTTTCGCATGTTAGGCGAACGTGATGACCGATACACTACGGAAAGCTGCACTGGACACTCCCTTCCCCTTGACGATGAAATGCCATCGTTACTTCGAATATTGCTGACAATGCAAGGGAAGAACCAAAAACATCGCTAAAGGCAATTCTTTAATCGAATTAAGAGGTATGCATTAACTGGAAAAAAGACGCTGATTTATTTCCAGCTGACAGCAAAGATGTTTCCGCCCAGTTTAGAACTGGGGACCTTTCGCGTGTTAGGCGAACGTGATGACCACTACACTACGGAAACCTGAATGCAAGCTGCTCCGCCCCTTCCAATCTAATTTTTTCTGACGTGAACAGGTACTTTCATAAAAGCTGCATTTGCTCTTCCAGTTGCATCACCGAAATTTGGTCTTCCTAAGAATAGATGCAGATACTGGCAGGTATACTCACGAGAAGTCTTGAAGTGAAGCATCAGCTGACCTCTGACCTCTCTGCCTTTGTTGAAAAAGAATTACAGAAAATACTGTTCCTGCCCAGTTTCGAACTGGGGACCTTTCGCGTGTAAGGCGAACGTGATGACCACTACACTACAGAAACCTGTACAGGGCACTCTCTTCCCCTTGATGATGAAATGCCACCGTTACTACTGTTGCGATCGCCTCCCACGTGCTCTGAAAAGAACAATAGAGTGGCCTACATCCTGAAGCCTGGGCCAGAGTTGTCTGCCTGTTTGGAAATGGCGCCATGACCCCAGGATCCACCCCTAGGGTGTGGTTCTGAGTTTGAAGAGGAGGGCATTTGCTAGACACCAGCGCCCTCAGCAGGGATCCCCGATGACGTCACACAGGTAATAAAGACGCTCCATGGCTCTTGATCTTCGCTTTTTCCCAGTGCCCCGGTTGTGGGAGAGAGCTGTCCCAGCTTTTGTCTGGACCTCTCCAATGATATTCTAATTGCTTCAGACAATGGATCAGCCTCCATACTTCTCCTTTTGGATCTTAGTGCTGCTTTCGACACCATAGATCACAATATTTTACTAGAGACTGGAACATGAAATTGGGATTAAAGGAACTGCAATAAGGTGGTTCAAATCCTATTTATCAGATAGACATCAGTTTGTTCATGTTCACAACAGCTCCTCCTCATGCACTGCAGTCAGTTATGGAGTCCCACAGGTTTGGGTACTTGGACCAATCGTCTTTACGCTTCATCTAGGCACCAAATGCCATCATTACTACCGCAATTACACAATGAATTGACCAAACAAACAGCTGAAGCCAACATTTTCTATTCTAATTCAGAGGTAGCACTTACCAAATACACAGGTCATACTCGCTCCACGGCTCTCGATCTTCGCTGTTTCCCAGTGCCCCGGTTGTGGGAGAGAGCTGTTCCAGCTTTCGTCTGGACCTCTGATTGTTGCATCACCGAAATTTGCTCTTCCTACGAATAGACGCAGATACAGGCAGGTCTACTCACGAGAAGTCTTGAAGTGAAGCATCAGCTGATCTCTGACCTCTCTGCCGTTGTTGAAAAAGAATAACTGAAAACACAGTTTCTGCCCAGTTTCAAACTCGGGATCTTTCGCGTGTAATGCAAACGTGATGACCGATACACTACGGAAAGCTGCACTGGACACTCCCTTCCCCTTGACGATGAAATGCCATCGTTACTTCGAATATTGCTGACAATGCAAGGGAAGAACCAAAAACATCGCTAAAGGCAATTCTTTAATCGAATTAAAAGGTATGCATTAACTGGAAAAAAGACGCTGATTTATTTCCAGCTGACAGCAAAGATGTTTCCGCCCAGTTTCGAACTGGGGACCTTTCGCGTGTTAGGCGAACGTGATGACCACTACACTACGGAAACCTGAATGCAAGCTGCTCCGCCCCTTCCAATCTAATGATTTCTGACGTGAACAGGTACTTTCATAAAAGCTGCATTTGCTCTTCCAGTTGCATAACCGAAATTTGGTCTTCCTAAGAATAGATGCAGATACTGGCAGGTATACTCACGAGAAGTCTTGAAGTGAAGCATCAGCTGACCTCTGACCTCTCTGCCTTTGTTGAAAGAGAATTACAGAAAATACTGTTCCTGCCCAGTTTCGAACTGGGGACCTTTCGCGTGTGAGGCGAACATGATGACCACTACACTACAGAAACCTGTACAGGACACCCTCTTCCCCTTGATGATGAAATGCTATCGTTACTACTGTTGTGATAGCCTCCCACATGCTCTGAAAAGAACAATAGAGAGGCCTACATCCTGAAGCCTGGGCCAGAGTTGTCTGCCTGTTTGGAAATGGCGCCATGACCCCAGGATCCACCCCTAGGGTGTGGTTCTGAGTTTGAAGAGGAGGGCATTTGCTAGACACCAGCGCCCTCAGCAGGGATCCCCGATGACGTCACACAGGTAATAAAGACGCTCCATGGCTCTTGATCTTCGCTTTTTCCCAGTGCCCCGGTTGTGGGAGAGAGCTGTCCCAGCTTTTGTCTGGACCTCTCCAATGATATTCTAATTGCTTCAGACAATGGATCAGCCTCCATACTTCTCCTTTTGGATCTTAGTGCTGCTTTCGACACCATAGATCACAATATTTTACTACAGAGACTGGAACATGAAATTGGGATTAAAGGAACTGCAATAAGGTGGTTCAAATCCTATTTATCAGATAGACATCAGTTTGTTCATGTTCACAACAGCTCCTCCTCATGCACTGCAGTCAGTTATGGAGTCCCACAGGTTTGGGTACTTGGACCAATCGTCTTTACGCTTCATCTAGGCACCAAATGCCATCATTACTACCGCAATTACACAATGAATTGACCAAACAAACAGCTGAAGCCAACATTTTCTATTCTAATTCAGAGGTAGCACTTACCAAATACACAGGTCATACTCGTTGCATTTTTTTTCATATTAAGAGCCAACAGCAAATCTGTTTCTACCCAGTTTCAAACTTGGGATCTTTCGCGTGTAATGCAAACGTGATGACCGATACACTACGAAAACCTGCACTGGACACTCCCTTCCCCTTGACGATGAAATGCCATCGTTAATACGAAAATTAAAACAGCAAATGAGAATGCAAGGCAGGAACCAAAAACATCGCGAAAGCCAATTCTCCAATTGAATTAAGAGGTATGCATTAACTAGAAACAGACGCTGATTTATTTCCAGCTGACAGTAAAGATGTTTCCGCCCAGTTTCGAGCTGGGGACCTTTCACAAGTTAGGCGAACGTGATGACCACTACACTACGGAAACCTGCGCAGGTCACCGCCTTCCCCTTGACAATGAAATGCCAGCGTTACTACAGCAATGACACAAACAAACAGCTGAAGCCATTTCTCTAATCTAAATCAGAGGTAGCAATAACCAAACACACAGGCCCGGCTTGTGTAGAGCCGACAGCAAATCTGTTTCTGCCCAGGTTCGAACTGGGGACCTTTCGCGTGTGAAGCGAACGTGATGACCACTACACTACAGAAACCTGCCCAGGGCACGTTCTTCCCATTGATGATGAAATGCCATCGTTACTTCAAATATTGAAGTCGCTGAGAATGTAAGCAACGCATCAAAAACATCGCGACAGCAAATTCTCTAATCGAATTAAGAGGTATGCCTTCACTTCGCTACTTGGACCAATCCTCTTTACGCTTCATCTGCTTCCTCTAGGCAACATTATCAGGACATCAGACATGTCTTGAACACATACAAGTCTGGATGACCCATAATTTTTTTACTCCTTAATTCTGACAAAACTGATATGCCATTGTTACTACAAACATTACAGAAAGTGAGAATGCAAGTGATGCACCAAAAGCATAGTTGAAGCCAATTCTCCAAACTAATTCTGAGGTAGGCCTGACCTAATACACACATCCTACTCTCCTGCATTAATTCCATAATCAGAGTCCACAACAAATCTGGGTAGTTTTCCAACCCAGCGCTGGTTAAATAGTGGACCGACTAAACGTTGGGTTAACTTCACCAAACAAACTGGGTCTGTTCATTCAACCCAGGAAGATGGGTTGTTAAAATATCCCTAATATGGGTTATATTGACTATAATACTGGATTAATTTCACCCCACTAATGGGATATTATTATTGTTTTTGTTGCTCCACCATATAATGTGAAAAATTATCAAAAAAAGTATAGATTTCTCTGGCACAACTGATGGTCATCAGTTTAACTACACATGATCATACTCACACCAGGTCTAGCATTTTCTTGTACATCTTATTGACTATTGGTGAGTCTTGAAGCAATAGCTCTCTGCATTTTGTTCTTAATTAAATATCTTCTCCCACTGGTATACACACACTGGTCTGGCACTGATGTGATAATAATGATTTATTAATTAACTTTCATTATTAATTCAAAACAAATAAACATGACACATTCTGCTTTCAGAATTACTTTACATTTAATTGCAGTGTTATTTGAGACTGAATTTGCGGCTGTTAATAATACTCAGGTGGGGAAAGCTTTAAAAATATGATTTTGTTCCAACAATAATCACTTTATAATCAACTTAATTCATGTTTTTTCAATGAAAATTAAATGTAGAACTGACAGAATTCTATTCTACTTCTTTTAAATAAATCCTATATAGTTGTTCACGGTGCTGTCAATCATAAATTCTATACATAATCTACTTTTATTTCTGTTGTCTCTCCTAAATTGTGTTGGAAAGGGATGCAGCACAGAGACCCTCACTGTCATTTTATTATCATTTTGATTTCTGGTAGAAACCAAACTCGAACCGCTGACCGGCTCTGCCTCTTTCTGGTGATAACGATTGTCAAGTGGAAGCTCTTTTACTCGTATGTTTTATCTTTTGTATCAGGTCATAAATCAACCAACCAAACCAACATTTGCTGGTCTGAAAGAAGGGACAGCCTGGTAATCTCCAACTAATCAGTGTCTCAGATGCACTTTCTCCTTTTGAACACTAGAGGATAGCAGCATACAACACAGTGACTGCATTATTGCAGACACTGACTGTGAATGTAGATGTACCTCTACTTTCGACAAATGGCCCCCTTGGCTCATACTGTGTTTGACGTTACTAGTGTGTTATTATTCTGTAAGAAATGCACACAGTTAGGCATTTTAGGCCATTGACTCTAAACTGTGTCCCAGCCCCACTCTAAAGGATCATGAGAAAATGTGAAGGCTTTTATTGAAAATCATTTGGGTACAAAGTTTTGCTATCGTATTTTGTATTGTTTGAACTTTTACCTCAAGAAATTTTGACTTTTTTGTCCTGTTTACAAAGCACATTGACTATTATGTAGAAGTTAAGGGTGGAAATCTTTGACTTATTCACAGATATCTGAAATGTGAAACAATCCCCAAACATACACAGAAACGACTTTAATCCTACAAGTCCCAACTGACCAGCCGACATACAGCTCCATAAAGTAAAACTAGAGAATGCAGTCTAAAGTCATGCTAACAGCTCTGTGAGGCTGGAGGCAACGATGACAAAGATAAAAACAACAAGGGACTAAACCAGATGACCACCTCCAGATTTCTGCACTGATTTTAATTCACATTTTGCTGCCTCACAATGCTGCTGTTCACCGCTCGTGGTTAGCTTTTTTCATATGTGAGCAGTTAGGGGGTTCGTGAGTTTTCCCCTGGGCCCCAGATCCGGGAAAACAAGACTGCACTTTCAGCTTTTGACTATCCAGAAGGACATTTAGGCCAATTGAAAATTACCCCCTGAACCAGTGATTCATTCTGAAATAAGGTTACAGCTTCAGCTACATTCCTCAGTTTTTCCCTCCTCTAGTTCACGCTGCTGACAGTGCTTACGTACTTCCTGTGAGAGATGAGGGACTCATGGATATAAACCCAGGGCCGTTTATAGCTTTGTGGGGACCCTATGCAAGATGCTGTTAGAGGGCCCTTAGTTTGCAAAACTACAATGGAGAGATTCATAAGCCCTTAGACCATCCACACCGAAGTAACGGCACCAAGTGACAACCCCTTTCCCTGAGAACCTAAAAAGAGATGCTGATTTATTTCCAATTGACAACAAACATTTTTCCGCCCAGTTTCAAACTGGGGACCTTTCGCGTGTTAGGCCAACGTGATGACCACTACACTACAGAAATCTGCACAGGTCACTGTCTTCCCCTTGACGATGAAATGCCAGCGTTACTACACCAATTACACAACCAAACAGCTGAGGCCAATTCTCTAATCTAAATCAGAGTTAGCAATAACCAAATACACAGGTCCGGCTTGTGTAGAGCCGACAGCAAATCTGTTTCTGCCCAGGTTCCAACTGGGGATCTTTCGCATGTAAGGCGAACGTGATGACCACTACACTACAGAAACCTGAGCACAAGCTGCTCTGCCCCTTCTGTCAGGTTTAAGCCACCTAGAACATGACTAAACAGGGAAGAAAGACAAAGGACAACAGCGCTCATTTTTACTTGCAAGGAGAACAGACAGAGATATGTTCAGTTACATTCTCTAACTGCTGTGACGTATCTCTTCCGTTCTCCCCTCTTTATTTCCTTAGGGTGGTCCCTAGTTAGTATGACCTCAAGTCCTGTAAGAAAAATACAAGTTTCTGCATTCCTGCAGGGTTAGTAAAAGTACAAAAGATACTCATGAGAAGGCTTGAAGTAAAGTATCAGCTGATCTCTGACCTCTCTGCCTTTGTTAAGAAACGCAGTAAGTTCTGTTTCTGCCCAGTTTCAAACTGGGGACCTTTCGCGTGTGAGGCAAACGTGATGACCACAACACTACAGAAACCGGCACAGGCGAGCCCCTTCCCCTTGATGATGAAATGCCATCGCTAATACGAAAATTGAAGCAACTGAGAATTCAAGGCAGGAACCAAAAACATCGCGAAAGCCAATTCTCTAATTGAATTAAAAGGTATGCAGTAACTAAAAAGAAATGCTGTTCTGTTTCAAGCTGTTGCTTGAATTTGGTCTTCCTAAGAATAGATGCAGATACTGGCAGGTATACTCACGAGAAGTCTTGAAGTGAAGCATCAGCTGACCTCTGACCTCTCTGCCTTTGTTGAAAGAGAATTACAGAAAATACTGTTCCTGCCCAGTTTTGAACTGGGGACCTTTCGCGTGTGAGGCGAACGTGATGACCACTACACTACAGAAACCTGTACAGGAGACCCTCTTCCCCTTGATGATGAAATGCCACCGTTACTACTGTTGTGATGGCCTCCCACGTGCTCTGAAAAGAACAATAGAGAGGCCTACATCCTGAAGCCTGGGCCAGAGTTGTCTGCCTGTTTGGAAATGGCGCCATGACCCCAGGATCCACCCCTAGGGTGTGGTTCTGAGTTTGAAGAGGAGGGCATTTGCTAGACACCAGCGCCCTCAGCAGGGATCCCCGATGACGTCACACAGGTAACAAAGACGCTCCATGGCTCTTGATCTTCGCTTTTTCCCAGTGCCCCGGTTGTGGGAGAGAGCTGTCCCAGCTTTTGTCTGGACCTCTCCAATGATATTCTAATTGCTTCAGACAATGGATCAGCCTCCATACTTCTCCTTTTGGATCTTAGTGCTGCTTTCGACACCATAGATCATAATATTTTACTACAGAGACTGGAACATGAAATTGGGATTAAAGGAACTGCACTAAGGTGGTTCAAATCCTATTTATCAGATAGACATCAGTTTGTTCATGTTCACAACAGTTCCTCCTCATGCACTGCAGTAAGTTATGAAGTCCCACAGGTTTGGGTACTTGGACCAATCGTCTTTACGCTTCATCTAGGCACCAAATGCCATCTTTACTACCGCAATTACACAATGAATTGACCAAACAAACAGCTGAAGCCAACATTTTCTATTCTAATTCAGAGGTAGCACTTACCAAATACACAGGTCATACTCGCTCCAAGGCTCTCGATCTTCGCTGTTTCCCAGTGCCCCGGTTGTGGGAGAGAGCTGTTCCAGCTTTCGTCTGGACCTCTGATTGTTGCATCACCGAAATTTGCTCTTCCTACGAATAGACGCAGATACTGGCAGGTCTACTCACGAGAAGTCTTGAAGTGAAGCATCAGCTGATCTCTGACCTCTCTGCCGTTGTTGAAAAAGAATAACTGAAAACACAGTTTCTGCCCAGTTTCAAACTGGGGATCTTTCGCCTGTAATGCAAACGTGATGACCGATACACTACGGAAAGCTGCACTGGTCACTCCCTTCCCCTTGACGATGAAATGCCATCGTTTCTTCGAATATTGCTGACAATGCAAGGGAAGAACCAAAAACATCGCTAAAGGCAATTCTTTAATCGAATTAAGAGGTAAGCATTAACTGGAAAAAAGACGCTGATTTATTTCCAGCTGACAGCAAAGATGTTTCCGCCCAGTTTCGAACTGGGGACCTTTCGCGTGTGAGGCAAACGTGATGACCACAACACTACGGAAACCGGAATGCAAGCTGCTCCGCCCCTTCCAATCTAATGATTTCTGACGTGAACAGGTACTTTCATAAAAGCTGCATTTGCTCTTCCAGTTGCATCACCGAAATTTGGTCTTCCGAAGAATAGATGCAGATACTGGCAGGTATACTGACGAGAAGTCTTGAAGTGAAGCATCAGCTGATCTCTGACCTCTCTGCCGTTGTTGAAAAAGAGTAACTGAAAACACAGTTTCTGCCCAGTTTCGAACAGGGGACCTTTCACGTGTGAGGCGAACTTGATGACCACTACACTACAGAAACCTGCACAGGCCAGCCCCTTCCCCTTGATGATGAAATGCCATCGTTAATACGAAAATTGAAGCAACTGAGAATGCAAGGCAGGAACCAAAAACATCTGTTTACAGCTGACAGCAAACATGTTTCCGCCCAGTTTCGAATTGGGGACCTTTCGCGTGTTAGGCAAACTTGATGACCACTACACTACGGAAACCCGCACAGGTCACCTTCTTCCGCTTATCAAGAAATGCCATCATTACCACTGTTGCGATAGCCTCCCACGTGCTCTGAAAATAACAATCGAGAATCCTACATCCTGAAGCCTGGGCCAGAGTTGTCTACCTGTTTGAAATGGCGCCATGACCCCAGGATCCACCCCTAGGGTATGGTTTTGAGTTTGAACAGGAGGGCATTTGCCAAACGCCAGCGCCCTCAGCAGGGATCCCCGATGACGTCACACAGGTAATAAAGACGCTTCATGGCTCTTGATCTTCGCTTTTTCCCAGTGCCCCAGTTGTGGTAGAGAGCTGTCCCAGCTTTCGAGTAGCAGCAGCGGTGTCCCTGAAACCAGAACAATTGCAGTGGTATCAAATGTCGGAAGAGGCCGCCCCACAAGTGTCTCTGGCTTTACATCCTAAACATCAGGCTAAAGAATTGGGTGGGATGGTAAAACTAGCATTAGCACAGGATGATTGGGTTATCACAGACATTCGCGGAGTACTTTATTCGGCTAGAGCCAACATATACTCAATTCAAGTAGAAGCCGTAGATAGCTCAGTTCTGGAGGAGGCCCAGGTCTCCCGGTTTCACGGTAGAGAAAAAACAGATCACCCTGGGGCTGCGTCTATCATTGACTCTCTACCAGAGTCCCTATGGGCGCAGGGCCCGACAGATGTGCGACTGGTGCAATGTGAACCATTAACTTTTGAGGTGAACACCTCTGATCCAGTGTGGATCAATCAGTACCCCCACAAGCCCCAAGCAGAGGAGGGCATCGCAGACACCATTCAGGGCCTCATATCACAGGGCGTATGATCTCTGACCTCTCTGCTGTTGTTGAAAAAGAATAACTGAAAACACAGTTTCTGCCCAGTTTCACACTGGGGATCTTTCGCCTGTAATGCAAACATGATGACCGATACACTACGGAAAGCTGCACTGGACACTCCCTTCCCCTTGACGATGAAATGCCATCGTTACTTCGAATATTGCTGACAATGCAAGGGAAGAACCAAAAACATCGCTAAAGGCAATTCTTTAATCGAATTAAGAGGTATGCATTAACTGGAAAAAAGACGCTGATTTATTTCCAGCTGACAGCAAAGATGTTTCCGCCCAGTTTCGAACTGGGGACCTTTCGCGTGTTAGGCGAACGTGATGACCACTACACTACGGAAACCTGAATGCAAGATGCTCCGCCCCTTCCAATCTAATGATTTCCGTGTGTTAGGCGAACGTGATGACCACTACACTACGGAAACCCGCACAGGTCACCTCCTTCCGCTGATCAAGAAATGCCATCATTACCACTGTTGCGATAGCCTCCCACGTGCTCTGAAAATAACAATAGAGAGGCCTACATCCTGAAGCCTGGGCCAGAGTTGTCTGCCTGTTTGGAAATGGCGCCATGACCCCAGGATCCACCCCTAGGGTGTGGTTCTGAGTTTGAAGAGGAGGGCATTTACTAGACACCAGCGCCCTCAGCAGGGATCCCCGATGACGTCACACAGGTAATCAAGACGCTCCATGGCTCTTGATCTTCGCTTTTTCCCAGTGCCCCGGTTGTGGGAGAGAGCTGTCCCAGCTTTTGTCTGGACCTCTCCAATGATATTCTAATTGCTTCAGACAATGGATCAGCCTCCATACTTCTCCTTTTGGATCTTAGTGCTGCTTTCGACACCATAGATCACAATATTTTACTACAGAGACTGGAACATGAAATTGGGATTAAAGGAACTGCAATAAGGTGGTTCAAATCCTATTTATCAGATAGACATCAGTTTGTTCATGTTCACAACAGCTCCTCCTCATGCACTGCAGTCAGTTATGGAGTCCCACAGGTTTGGGTACTTGGACCAATCGTCTTTACGCTTCATCTAGGCACCAAATGCCATCTTTACTACCGCAATTACACAATGAATTGACCAAACAAACAGCTGAAGCCAACATTTTCTATTCTAATTCAGAGGTAGCACTTACAAAATACACAGGTCATACTCGCTCCACGGCTCTCGATCTTCGCTGTTTCCCAGTGCCCCGGTTGTGGGAGAGAGCTGTTCCAGGTTTGGTCTGGACCTCTGATTGTTGCATCACCGAAATTTGCTCTTCCTACGAATAGACGCAGATACTGGCAGGTCTACTCACAAGAAGTCTTGAAGTGAAGCATCAGCTGATCTCTGACCTCTCTGCCGTTGTTGAAAAAGAATAACTGAAAACACAGTTTCTGCCCAGTATTGAACTGGGGACCTTTCGCGTGTGAGGCAAACGTGATGACCTCTACACTACAGAAACTTGCACAGGACCCCCTCTTCCCCTTGATGATGAAATGCCATCGTTAATACGAAAATTGAAGCAACTGAGAAAGCAAGGCAGGAACCAAAAACATCTGTTTCCAGCTGACAGCAAACATGTTTCCGCCCAGTTTCGAACTGGGGACCTTTCGCGTGTTAGGCGAACGTGATGACCACTACACTACGGAAACCCGCACAGGTCACCTCCTTCCGCTTATCAAGAAATGCCATCATTACCACTGTTGCGATAGCCTCCCACGTGCTCTGAAAAGAACAATCGAGAATCCTACATCCTGAAGCCTGGGCCAGAGTTGTCTACCTGTTTGAAAATGGCGCCATGACCCCAGGATCCACCCCTAGGGTATGGTTTTGAGTTTGAACAGGTGGGCGTTTGCCAAACGCCAGCGCCCTCAGCAGGGATCCCCGATGACGTCACACAGGTAATAAAGACGCTTCATGGCTCTTGATCTTCGCTTTATCCCAGTGCCCCAGTTGTGGTAGAGAGCTGTCCCAGCTTTCGAGTAGCAGCAGCGGTGTCCCTGACACCAGAACAATTGCAGTGGTATCAGATGTCGGAAGAGGCCGTCCCACAAGTGTCTCTGTCTTTACATCCTAAACATCAGGCTAAAGAATTGGGTGGGATGGTAAAACTAGCATTAGCACAGGATGATTGGGTTATCACGGACATTCGCGGAGTACTTTATTCGGCTAGAGCCAACATATACTCAATTCAAGTAGAAGCCGTAGATAGCTCAGTTCTGGAGGAGGCCCAGGTCTCCCGGTTTCACGGTAGAGAAAAAACAGATCACCCTGAGGCTGCGTCTATCATTGACTCTCTACCAGAGTCCCTATGGGCGCAGGGCCCGACAGAAGTGGGACTGGTGCAATGTGAACCATTAACTTTTGAGGTGAACACCTCTGATCCAGTGTGGATCAATCAGTACCCCCACAAGCCCCAAGCAGAGGAGGGCATCGCAGACACCATTCAGGGCCTCATATCACAGGGCGTATGATCTCTGACCTCTCTGCTGTTGTTGAAAAAGAATAACTGAAAACACAGTTTCTGCCCAGTTTCACACTGGGGATCTTTCGCCTGTAATGCAAACATGATGACCGATACACTACGGAAAGCTGCACTGGACACTCCCTTCCCCTTGACGATGAAATGCCATCGTTACTTCGAATATTGCTGACAATGCAAGGGAAGAACCAAAAACATCGCTAAAGGCAATTCTTTAATCGAATTAAGAGGTATGCATTAACTGGAAAAAAGACGCTGATTTATTTCCAGCTGACAGCAAAGATGTTTCCGCCCAGTTTCGAACTGGGGACCTTTCGCGTGTTAGGCGAACGTGATGACCACTACACTACGGAAACCTGAATGCAAGATGCTCCGCCCCTTCCAATCTAATGATTTCCGTGTGTTAGGCGAACGTGATGACCACTACACTACGGAAACCCGCACAGGTCACCTCCTTCCGCTGATCAAGAAATGCCATCATTACCACTGTTGCGATAGCCTCCCACGTGCTCTGAAAATAACAATAGAGAGGCCTACATCCTGAAGCCTGGGCCAGAGTTGTCTGCCTGTTTGGAAATGGCGCCATGACCCCAGGATCCACCCCTAGGGTGTGGTTCTGAGTTTGAAGAGGAGGGCATTTACTAGACACCAGCGCCCTCAGCAGGGATCCCCGATGACGTCACACAGGTAATCAAGACGCTCCATGGCTCTTGATCTTCGCTTTTTCCCAGTGCCCCGGTTGTGGGAGAGAGCTGTCCCAGCTTTTGTCTGGACCTCTCCAATGATATTCTAATTGCTTCAGACAATGGATCAGCCTCCATACTTCTCCTTTTGGATCTTAGTGCTGCTTTCGACACCATAGATCACAATATTTTACTACAGAGACTGGAACATGAAATTGGGATTAAAGGAACTGCAATAAGGTGGTTCAAATCCTATTTATCAGATAGACATCAGTTTGTTCATGTTCACAACAGCTCCTCCTCATGCACTGCAGTCAGTTATGGAGTCCCACAGGTTTGGGTACTTGGACCAATCGTCTTTACGCTTCATCTAGGCACCAAATGCCATCTTTACTACCGCAATTACACAATGAATTGACCAAACAAACAGCTGAAGCCAACATTTTCTATTCTAATTCAGAGGTAGCACTTACAAAATACACAGGTCATACTCGCTCCACGGCTCTCGATCTTCGCTGTTTCCCAGTGCCCCGGTTGTGGGAGAGAGCTGTTCCAGGTTTGGTCTGGACCTCTGATTGTTGCATCACCGAAATTTGCTCTTCCTACGAATAGACGCAGATACTGGCAGGTCTACTCACAAGAAGTCTTGAAGTGAAGCATCAGCTGATCTCTGACCTCTCTGCCGTTGTTGAAAAAGAATAACTGAAAACACAGTTTCTGCCCAGTATTGAACTGGGGACCTTTCGCGTGTGAGGCAAACGTGATGACCACTACACTACAGAAACTTGCACAGGACCCCCTCTTCCCCTTGATGATGAAATGCCATCGTTAATACGAAAATTGAAGCAACTGAGAATGCAAGGCAGGAACCAAAAACATCTGTTTCCAGCTGACAGCAAACATGTTTCCGCCCAGTTTCGAACTGGGGACCTTTCACGTGTTAGGCGAACGTGATGACCACTACACTACGGAAACCCGCACAGGTCACCTCCTTCCGCTTATCAAGAAATGCCATCATTACCACTGTTGCGATAGCCTCCCACGTGCTCTGAAAAGAACAATCGAGAATCCTACATCCTGAAGCCTGGGCCAGAGTTGTCTACCTGTTTGAAAATGGCGCCATGACCCCAGGATCCACCCATAGGGTATGGTTTTGAGTTTGAACAGGTGGGCGTTTGCCAAACGCCAGCGCCCTCAGCAGGGATCCCCGATGACGTCACACAGGTAATAAAGACGCTTCATGGCTCTTGATCTTCGCTTTATCCCAGTGCCCCAGTTGTGGTAGAGAGCTGTCCCAGCTTTCGAGTAGCAGCAGCGGTGTCCCTGACACCAGAACAATTGCAGTGGTATCAGATGTCGGAAGAGGCCGTCCCACAAGTGTCTCTGTCTTTACATCCTAAACATCAGGCTAAAGAATTGGGTGGGATGGTAAAACTAGCATTAGCACAGGATGATTGGGTTATCACGGACATTCGCGGAGTACTTTATTCGGCTAGAGCCAACATATACTCAATTCAAGTAGAAGCCGTAGATAGCTCAGTTCTGGAGGAGGCCCAGGTCTCCCGGTTTCACGGTAGAGAAAAAACAGATCACCCTGAGGCTGCGTCTATCATTGACTCTCTACCAGAGTCCCTATGGGCGCAGGGCCCGACAGAAGTGGGACTGGTGCAATGTGAACCATTAACTTTTGAGGTGAACACCTCTGATCCAGTGTGGATCAATCAGTACCCCCACAAGCCCCAAGCAGAGGAGGGCATCGCAGACACCATTCAGGGCCTCATATCACAGGGCGTATGATCTCTGACCTCTCTGCCGTTGTTGAAAAAGAATAACTGAAAACACAGTTTCTGCCCAGTTTCAAACTGGGGATCTTTCGCCTGTAATGCAAACGTGATGACCGATACACTACGGAAAGCTGCACTGGACACTCCCTTCCCCTTGACGATGAAATGCCATCGTTACTTCGCTTACTTGCTGACAATGCAAGGGAAGAACCAAAAACATCGCTAAAGGCAATTCTTTAATCGAATTAAGAGGTATGCATTAACTGGAAAAAAGACGCTGATCTATTTCCAGCTGACAGCAAAGATGTTTCCGCCCAGTTTCGAACTGGGGACCTTTCGCATGTTAGGCGAACGTGATGACCACTACACTACGGAAACCTGCACAGGTCACCTCCTTCCGCTTATCAAGAAATGCCATCATTACCACTGTTGCGATCGCCTCCCACGTGCTCTGAAAAGAACAATCGAGAATCCTACATCCTGAAGCCTGGGCCAGAGTTGTCTGCCTGTTTGAAAATGACGCCATGACCCCAGGATCCACCCCTAGGGTATGGTTTTGAGTTTGAACAGTAGGGCATTTGCCAAACGCCAGTGCCCTCAGCAGGGATCCCCGATGACGTCACACAGGTAATAAAGACGCTTCATGGCGCTTGATCTTCGCTTTTTCCCAGTGCCCCGGGAGAGCTGTCCCAGCTTTTGTCTGGACCTCTCCAATGATATTCTAATTGCTTCAGACAATGGATCAGCCTCCATACTTCTCCTTTCGGATCTTAGTGCTGCTTTCGACACCATAGATCACAATATTTTACTACAGAGACTGGAACATGAAATTGGGATTAAAGGAACTGCACTCAGGTGGTTCAAATCCTATTTATCAGATAGACATCAGTTTGTTCATGTTCACAACAGCTCCTCCTCATGCACTGCAGTCAGTTATGGAGTCCCACAGGTTTGGGTACTTGGACCAATCGTCTTTACGCTTCATCTAGGCACCAAATGCCATCTTTACTACCGCAATTACACAATGAATTGACCAAACAAACAGTTGAAGCCAACATTTTCTATTCTAATTCAGAGGTAGCACTTACCAAATACACAGGTCATACTCGTTGCATTTTTTCCATATTAAGAGCCAACAGCAAATCTGTTTCTACCCAGTTTCAAATTTGGGATCTTTCGCGTGTAATGCAAACGTGATGACCGATACACTACGGAAACCTGCACTGGACACTCCCTTCCCCTTGACGATGAAATGCCATCGTTAATACGAAAATTGAAGCATCTGAGAATGCAAGGCAGGAACCAAAAACATCGCGAAAGCCAATTCTCCAAATTGAATTAAGAGGTATGCATGAACTAGAAACAGGCGCTGATTTATTTCCAGCTGACAGCAAACATGTTTCCACCCAGTTTTGAACTGGGGACCTTTCGCGTGTAAGGCAAACGTGATGACCACTACACTACAGAATCCTGAGCACAAGCTCCTCTGCCCCTTCTGTCAGGTTTAAGCCACCTAGAACATGATGAAACACAGGGAAGAAAGACAAAGGACAACAGCGCTCATTTTTACTTGCAAGGAGAACAGACAGAGATATGTTCAGTTACATTCTCTAACTGCTGTGACGTATCTCTTCCGTTCTCCCCTCTTTATTTCCTTAGATTGGTCCCTAATTAGTATGATCTCAAGTCCTGTAAGAAAAACACAAGTTTCTGCATTCCTGCAAGGTTAGCAAAAGTACAAAAGATACTGATGAGAAGTAAAGTATTAGCTGATCTCTCTGCCTTTGTTAAGAAACACAGAAAGTTCTGTTTCTGCCCAGTTTCGAACTGGGGACCTTTCGCGTGTGAGGCGAACGTGATGACCACTACACTACAGAAACCTGTACAGGACACCCTCTTCCCCTTGATGATGAAATGCCACCGTTACTACTGTTGTGATGGCCTCCCACGTGCTCTGAAAAGAACAATAGAGAGGCCCACATCCTGAAGCCTGGGCCAGAGTTGTCTGCCTGTTTGGAAATGGCGCCATGACCCCAGGATCCACCCCTACACTACAGAAACCTGCACAGGACACCCTCTTCCCCTTGATGATTAAATGCCATCGTTAATACGAAAATTGAAGCAATTGAGAATGCAAGGCAGGAACCAAAAACATCTGTTTCCAGCTGACAGCAAACATGTTTCCGCCCAGTTTCGAACTGGGGACCTTTCCCGTGTTAGGCGAACGTGATGACCACTACACTACGGAAACCCGCACAGGTCACCTCCTTCCGCTTATCAAGAAATGCCATCATTACCACTGTTGCGATAGCCTCCCACGTGCTCTGAAAAGAACAATCGAGAATCCTACATCCTGAAGCCTGGGCCAGAGTTGTCTACCTGTTTGAAAATGGCGCCATGACCCCAGGATCCACCCATAGGGTATGGTTTTGAGTTTGAACAGGTGGGCGTTTGCCAAACGCCAGCGCCCTCAGCAGGGATCCCCGATGACGTCACACAGGTAATAAAGACGCTTCATGGCTCTTGATCTTCGCTTTATCCCAGTGCCCCAGTTGTGGTAGAGAGCTGTCCCAGCTTTCGAGTAGCAGCAGCGGTGTCCCTGACACCAGAACAATTGCAGTGGTATCAGATGTCGGAAGAGGCCGTCCCACAAGTGTCTCTGTCTTTACATCCTAAACATCAGGCTAAAGAATTGGGTGGGATGGTAAAACTAGCATTAGCACAGGATGATTGGGTTATCACGGACATTCGCGGAGTACTTTATTCGGCTAGAGCCAACATATACTCAATTCAAGTAGAAGCCGTAGATAGCTCAGTTCTGGAGGAGGCCCAGGTCTCCCGGTTTCACGGTAGAGAAAAAACAGATCACCCTGAGGCTGCGTCTATCATTGACTCTCTACCAGAGTCCCTATGGGCGCAGGGCCCGACAGAAGTGGGACTGGTGCAATGTGAACCATTAACTTTTGAGGTGAACACCTCTGATCCAGTGTGGATCAATCAGTACCCCCACAAGCCCCAAGCAGAGGAGGGCATCGCAGACACCATTCAGGGCCTCATATCACAGGGCGTATGATCTCTGACCTCTCTGCCGTTGTTGAAAAAGAATAACTGAAAACACAGTTTCTGCCCAGTTTCAAACTGGGGATCTTTCGCCTGTAATGCAAACGTGATGACCGATACACTACGGAAAGCTGCACTGGACACTCCCTTCCCCTTGACGATGAAATGCCATCGTTACTTCGCTTACTTGCTGACAATGCAAGGGAAGAACCAAAAACATCGCTAAAGGCAATTCTTTAATCGAATTAAGAGGTATGCATTAACTGGAAAAAAGACGCTGATCTATTTCCAGCTGACAGCAAAGATGTTTCCTCCCAGTTTCGAACTGGGGACCTTTCGCATGTTAGGCGAACGTGATGACCACTACACTACGGAAACCTGCACAGGTCACCTCCTTCCGCTTATCAAGAAATGCCATCATTACCACTGTTGCGATCGCCTCCCACGTGCTCTGAAAAGAACAATCGAGAATCCTACATCCTGAAGCCTGGGCCAGAGTTGTCTGCCTGTTTGAAAATGACGCCATGACCCCAGGATCCACCCCTAGGGTATGGTTTTGAGTTTGAACAGTAGGGCATTTGCCAAACGCCAGTGCCCTCAGCAGGGATCCCCGATGACGTCACACAGGTAATAAAGACGCTTCATGGCGCTTGATCTTCGCTTTTTCCCAGTGCCCCGGGAGAGCTGTCCCAGCTTTTGTCTGGACCTCTCCAATGATATTCTAATTGCTTCAGACAATGGATCAGCCTCCATACTTCTCCTTTCGGATCTTAGTGCTGCTTTCGACACCATAGATCACAATATTTTACTACAGAGACTGGAACATGAAATTGGGATTAAAGGAACTGCACTCAGGTGGTTCAAATCCTATTTATCAGATAGACATCAGTTTGTTCATGTTCACAACAGCTCCTCCTCATGCACTGCAGTCAGTTATGGAGTCCCACAGGTTTGGGTACTTGGACCAATCGTCTTTACGCTTCATCTAGGCACCAAATGCCATCTTTACTACCGCAATTACACAATGAATTGACCAAACAAACAGTTGAAGCCAACATTTTCTATTCTAATTCAGAGGTAGCACTTACCAAATACACAGGTCATACTCGTTGCATTTTTTCCATATTAAGAGCCAACAGCAAATCTGTTTCTACCCAGTTTCAAATTTGGGATCTTTCGCGTGTAATGCAAACGTGATGACCGATACACTACGGAAACCTGCACTGGACACTCCCTTCCCCTTGACGATGAAATGCCATCGTTAATACGAAAATTGAAGCATCTGAGAATGCAAGGCAGGAACCAAAAACATCGCGAAAGCCAATTCTCCAAATTGAATTAAGAGGTATGCATGAACTAGAAACAGGCGCTGATTTATTTCCAGCTGACAGCAAACATGTTTCCACCCAGTTTTGAACTGGGGACCTTTCGCGTGTAAGGCAAACGTGATGACCACTACACTACAGAATCCTGAGCACAAGCTCCTCTGCCCCTTCTGTCAGGTTTAAGCCACCTAGAACATGATGAAACACAGGGAAGAAAGACAAAGGACAACAGCGCTCATTTTTACTTGCAAGGAGAACAGACAGAGATATGTTCAGTTACATTCTCTAACTGCTGTGACGTATCTCTTCCGTTCTCCCCTCTTTATTTCCTTAGATTGGTCCCTAATTAGTATGATCTCAAGTCCTGTAAGAAAAACACAAGTTTCTGCATTCCTGCAAGGTTAGCAAAAGTACAAAAGATACTGATGAGAAGTAAAGTATTAGCTGATCTCTCTGCCTTTGTTAAGAAACACAGAAAGTTCTGTTTCTGCCCAGTTTCGAACTGGGGACCTTTCGCGTGTGAGGCGAACGTGATGACCACTACACTACAGAAACCTGTACAGGACACCCTCTTCCCCTTGATGATGAAATGCCACCGTTACTACTGTTGTGATGGCCTCCCACGTGCTCTGAAAAGAACAATAGAGAGGCCCACATCCTGAAGCCTGGGCCAGAGTTGTCTGCCTGTTTGGAAATGGCGCCATGACCCCAGGATCCACCCCTACACTACAGAAACCTGCACAGGACACCCTCTTCCCCTTGATGATTAAATGCCATCGTTAATACGAAAATTGAAGCAATTGAGAATGCAAGGCAGGAACCAAAAACATCTGTTTCCAGCTGACAGCAAACATGTTTCCGCCCAGTTTCGAACTGGGGACCTTTCACGTGTTAGGCGAACGTGATGACCACTACACTACGGAAACCCGCACAGGTCACCTCCTTCCGCTTATCAAGAAATGCCATCATTACCACTGTTGCGATAGCCTCCCACGTGCTCTGAAAAGAACAATCGAGAATCCTACATCCTGAAGCCTGGGCCAGAGTTGTCTACCTGTTTGAAAATGGCGCCATGACCCCAGGATCCACCCATAGGGTATGGTTTTGAGTTTGAACAGGTGGGCGTTTGCCAAACGCCAGCGCCCTCAGCAGGGATCCCCGATGACGTCACACAGGTAATAAAGACGCTTCATGGCTCTTGATCTTCGCTTTATCCCAGTGCCCCAGTTGTGGTAGAGAGCTGTCCCAGCTTTCGAGTAGCAGCAGCGGTGTCCCTGACACCAGAACAATTGCAGTGGTATCAGATGTCGGAAGAGGCCGTCCCACAAGTGTCTCTGTCTTTACATCCTAAACATCAGGCTAAAGAATTGGGTGGGATGGTAAAACTAGCATTAGCACAGGATGATTGGGTTATCACGGACATTCGCGGAGTACTTTATTCGGCTAGAGCCAACATATACTCAATTCAAGTAGAAGCCGTAGATAGCTCAGTTCTGGAGGAGGCCCAGGTCTCCCGGTTTCACGGTAGAGAAAAAACAGATCACCCTGAGGCTGCGTCTATCATTGACTCTCTACCAGAGTCCCTATGGGCGCAGGGCCCGACAGAAGTGGGACTGGTGCAATGTGAACCATTAACTTTTGAGGTGAACACCTCTGATCCAGTGTGGATCAATCAGTACCCCCACAAGCCCCAAGCAGAGGAGGGCATCGCAGACACCATTCAGGGCCTCATATCACAGGGCGTATGATCTCTGACCTCTCTGCCGTTGTTGAAAAAGAATAACTGAAAACACAGTTTCTGCCCAGTTTCAAACTGGGGATCTTTCGCCTGTAATGCAAACGTGATGACCGATACACTACGGAAAGCTGCACTGGACACTCCCTTCCCCTTGACGATGAAATGCCATCGTTACTTCGCTTACTTGCTGACAATGCAAGGGAAGAACCAAAAACATCGCTAAAGGCAATTCTTTAATCGAATTAAGAGGTATGCATTAACTGGAAAAAAGACGCTGATCTATTTCCAGCTGACAGCAAAGATGTTTCCTCCCAGTTTCGAACTGGGGACCTTTCGCATGTTAGGCGAACGTGATGACCACTACACTACGGAAACCTGCACAGGTCACCTCCTTCCGCTTATCAAGAAATGCCATCATTACCACTGTTGCGATCGCCTCCCACGTGCTCTGAAAAGAACAATCGAGAATCCTACATCCTGAAGCCTGGGCCAGAGTTGTCTGCCTGTTTGAAAATGACGCCATGACCCCAGGATCCACCCCTAGGGTATGGTTTTGAGTTTGAACAGTAGGGCATTTGCCAAACGCCAGTGCCCTCAGCAGGGATCCCCGATGACGTCACACAGGTAATAAAGACGCTTCATGGCGCTTGATCTTCGCTTTTTCCCAGTGCCCCGGGAGAGCTGTCCCAGCTTTTGTCTGGACCTCTCCAATGATATTCTAATTGCTTCAGACAATGGATCAGCCTCCATACTTCTCCTTTCGGATCTTAGTGCTGCTTTCGACACCATAGATCACAATATTTTACTACAGAGACTGGAACATGAAATTGGGATTAAAGGAACTGCACTCAGGTGGTTCAAATCCTATTTATCAGATAGACATCAGTTTGTTCATGTTCACAACAGCTCCTCCTCATGCACTGCAGTCAGTTATGGAGTCCCACAGGTTTGGGTACTTGGACCAATCGTCTTTACGCTTCATCTAGGCACCAAATGCCATCTTTACTACCGCAATTACACAATGAATTGACCAAACAAACAGTTGAAGCCAACATTTTCTATTCTAATTCAGAGGTAGCACTTACCAAATACACAGGTCATACTCGTTGCATTTTTTCCATATTAAGAGCCAACAGCAAATCTGTTTCTACCCAGTTTCAAATTTGGGATCTTTCGCGTGTAATGCAAACGTGATGACCGATACACTACGGAAACCTGCACTGGACACTCCCTTCCCCTTGACGATGAAATGCCATCGTTAATACGAAAATTGAAGCATCTGAGAATGCAAGGCAGGAACCAAAAACATCGCGAAAGCCAATTCTCCAAATTGAATTAAGAGGTATGCATGAACTAGAAACATTTATTTCCAGCTGACAGCAAACATGTTTCCACCCAGTTTTGAACTGGGGACCTTTCGCGTGTAAGGCAAACGTGATGACCACTACACTACAGAATCCTGAGCACAAGCTCCTCTGCCCCTTCTGTCAGGTTTAAGCCACCTAGAACATGATGAAACACAGGGAAGAAAGACAAAGGACAACAGCGCTCATTTTTACTTGCAAGGAGAACAGACAGAGATATGTTCAGTTACATTCTCTAACTGCTGTGACGTATCTCTTCCGTTCTCCCCTCTTTATTTCCTTAGATTGGTCCCTAATTAGTATGATCTCAAGTCCTGTAAGAAAAACACAAGTTTCTGCATTCCTGCAAGGTTAGCAAAAGTACAAAAGATACTGATGAGAAGTAAAGTATTAGCTGATCTCTCTGCCTTTGTTAAGAAACACAGAAAGTTCTGTTTCTGCCCAGTTTCGAACTGGGGACCTTTCGCGTGTGAGGCGAACGTGATGACCACTACACTACAGAAACCTGTACAGGACACCCTCTTCCCCTTGATGATGAAATGCCACCGTTACTACTGTTGTGATGGCCTCCCACGTGCTCTGAAAAGAACAATAGAGAGGCCCACATCCTGAAGCCTGGGCCAGAGTTGTCTGCCTGTTTGGAAATGGCGCCATGACCCCAGGATCCACCCCTACACTACAGAAACCTGCACAGGACACCCTCTTCCCCTTGATGATTAAATGCCATCGTTAATACGAAAATTGAAGCAATTGAGAATGCAAGGCAGGAACCAAAAACATCTGTTTCCAGCTGACAGCAAACATGTTTCCGCCCAGTTTCGAACTGGGGACCTTTCGCGTGTGAGGCCAATGTGATGACTACTACACTACAGAAACCTGCACAGGCCAGCCCCTTCCCCTTGATGATGAAATGCCATCGTTAATACAAAAATTGAAGCAACTGAGAATGCAAGGCAGGAACCAAAAGCATTTGTTTCCAGCTGACAGCAAACATGTTTCCGCCCAGTTTCGAACTGGGGACCTTTCGCGTGTTAGGCGAACGTGATGACCACTACACTACGGAAACCCGCACATGTCACCTCCTTCCGCTTATCAAGAAATGCCATCATTACCACTGTCGCGATAGCCTCCCACGTGCTCTGAAAATAACAATCGAGAATCCTACATCCTGAAGCCTGGGCCAGAGTTGTCTACCTGTTTGAAAATGGCGCCATGACCCCAGGAT
Organism: Echeneis naucrates; assembly: GCF_900963305.1. Classification (NCBI taxonomy): domain Eukaryota; kingdom Metazoa; phylum Chordata; class Actinopteri; order Carangiformes; family Echeneidae; genus Echeneis; species Echeneis naucrates. The sequence goes on from NC_042514.1 coordinate 18,594,843, forward strand.
CCACCCCTAGGGTATGGTTTTGAGTTTGAACAGGTGGGCGTTTGCCAAACGCCAGCGCCCTCAGCAGGGATCCCCGATGACGTCACACAGGTAATAAAGACGCTTCATGGCTCTTGATCTTCGCTTTATCCCAGTGCCCCAGTTGTGGTAGAGAGCTGTCCCAGCTTTCGAGTAGCAGCAGCGGTGTCCCTGACACCAGAACAATTGCAGTGGTATCAGATGTCGGAAGAGGCCGTCCCACAAGTGTCTCTGTCTTTACATCCTAAACATCAGGCTAAAGAATTGGGTGGGATGGTAAAACTAGCATTAGCACAGGATGATTGGGTTATCACGGACATTCGCGGAGTACTTTATTCGGCTAGAGCCAACATATACTCAATTCAAGTAGAAGCCGTAGATAGCTCAGTTCTGGAGGAGGCCCAGGTCTCCCGGTTTCACGGTAGAGAAAAAACAGATCACCCTGAGGCTGCGTCTATCATTGACTCTCTACCAGAGTCCCTATGGGCGCAGGGCCCGACAGAAGTGGGACTGGTGCAATGTGAACCATTAACTTTTGAGGTGAACACCTCTGATCCAGTGTGGATCAATCAGTACCCCCACAAGCCCCAAGCAGAGGAGGGCATCGCAGACACCATTCAGGGCCTCATATCACAGGGCGTATGATCTCTGACCTCTCTGCCGTTGTTGAAAAAGAATAACTGAAAACACAGTTTCTGCCCAGTTTCAAACTGGGGATCTTTCGCCTGTAATGCAAACGTGATGACCGATACACTACGGAAAGCTGCACTGGACACTCCCTTCCCCTTGACGATGAAATGCCATCGTTACTTCGCTTACTTGCTGACAATGCAAGGGAAGAACCAAAAACATCGCTAAAGGCAATTCTTTAATCGAATTAAGAGGTATGCATTAACTGGAAAAAAGACGCTGATCTATTTCCAGCTGACAGCAAAGATGTTTCCGCCCAGTTTCGAACTGGGGACCTTTCGCATGTTAGGCGAACGTGATGACCACTACACTACGGAAACCTGCACAGGTCACCTCCTTCCGCTTATCAAGAAATGCCATCATTACCACTGTTGCGATCGCCTCCCACGTGCTCTGAAAAGAACAATCGAGAATCCTACATCCTGAAGCCTGGGCCAGAGTTGTCTGCCTGTTTGAAAATGACGCCATGACCCCAGGATCCACCCCTAGGGTATGGTTTTGAGTTTGAACAGTAGGGCATTTGCCAAACGCCAGTGCCCTCAGCAGGGATCCCCGATGACGTCACACAGGTAATAAAGACGCTTCATGGCGCTTGATCTTCGCTTTTTCCCAGTGCCCCGGGAGAGCTGTCCCAGCTTTTGTCTGGACCTCTCCAATGATATTCTAATTGCTTCAGACAATGGATCAGCCTCCATACTTCTCCTTTCGGATCTTAGTGCTGCTTTCGACACCATAGATCACAATATTTTACTACAGAGACTGGAACATGAAATTGGGATTAAAGGAACTGCACTCAGGTGGTTCAAATCCTATTTATCAGATAGACATCAGTTTGTTCATGTTCACAACAGCTCCTCCTCATGCACTGCAGTCAGTTATGGAGTCCCACAGGTTTGGGTACTTGGACCAATCGTCTTTACGCTTCATCTAGGCACCAAATGCCATCTTTACTACCGCAATTACACAATGAATTGACCAAACAAACAGTTGAAGCCAACATTTTCTATTCTAATTCAGAGGTAGCACTTACCAAATACACAGGTCATACTCGTTGCATTTTTTCCATATTAAGAGCCAACAGCAAATCTGTTTCTACCCAGTTTCAAATTTGGGATCTTTCGCGTGTAATGCAAACGTGATGACCGATACACTACGGAAACCTGCACTGGACACTCCCTTCCCCTTGACGATGAAATGCCATCGTTAATACGAAAATTGAAGCATCTGAGAATGCAAGGCAGGAACCAAAAACATCGCGAAAGCCAATTCTCCAAATTGAATTAAGAGGTATGCATGAACTAGAAACAGGCGCTGATTTATTTCCAGCTGACAGCAAACATGTTTCCACCCAGTTTTGAACTGGGGACCTTTCGCGTGTAAGGCAAACGTGATGACCACTACACTACAGAATCCTGAGCACAAGCTCCTCTGCCCCTTCTGTCAGGTTTAAGCCACCTAGAACATGATGAAACACAGGGAAGAAAGACAAAGGACAACAGCGCTCATTTTTACTTGCAAGGAGAACAGACAGAGATATGTTCAGTTACATTCTCTAACTGCTGTGACGTATCTCTTCCGTTCTCCCCTCTTTATTTCCTTAGATTGGTCCCTAATTAGTATGATCTCAAGTCCTGTAAGAAAAACACAAGTTTCTGCATTCCTGCAAGGTTAGTAAAAGTACAAAAGATACTGATGAGAAGTAAAGTATTAGCTGATCTCTCTGCCTTTGTTAAGAAACACAGAAAGTTCTGTTTCTGCCCAGTTTCGAACTGGGGACCTTTCGCGTGTGAGGCGAACGTGATGACCACTACACTACAGAAACCTGTACAGGACACCCTCTTCCCCTTGATGATGAAATGCCACCGTTACTACTGTTGTGATGGCCTCCCACGTGCTCTGAAAAGAACAATAGAGAGGCCCACATCCTGAAGCCTGGGCCAGAGTTGTCTGCCTGTTTGGAAATGGCGCCATGACCCCAGGATCCACCCCTAGGGTGTGGTTCTGAGTTTGAAGAGGAGGGCATTTGCTTGACACCAGCGCCCTCAGCAGGGATCCCCGATGACGTCACACAGGTAACAAAGACGCTCCATGGCTCTTGATCTTCGCTTTTTCCCAGTGCCCCGGTTGTGGGAGAGAGCTGTCCCAGCTTTTGTCTGGACCTCTCCAATGATATTCTAATTGCTTCAGACAATGGATCAGCCTCCATACTTCTCCTTTTGGATCTTAGTGCTGCTTTCGACACCATAGATCATAATATTTTACTACAGAGACTGGAACATGAAATTGGGATTAAAGGAACTGCACTAAGGTGGTTCAAATCCTATTTATCAGATAGACATCAGTTTGTTCATGTTCACAACAGCTCCTCCTCATGCACTGCAGTAAGTTATGAAGTCCCACAGGTTTGGGTACTTGGACCAATCGTCTTTACGCTTCATCTAGGCACCAAATGCCATCTTTACTACCGCAATTACACAATGAATTGACCAAACAAACAGCTGACGCCAACATTTTCTATTCTAATTCAGAGGTAGCACTTACCAAATACACAGGTCATACTCGCTCCAAGGCTCTCGATCTTCGCTGTTTCCCAGTGCCCCGGTTGTGGGAGAGAGCTGTTCCAGCTTTTGTCTGGACCTCTGATTGTTGCATCACCGAAATTTGCTCTTCCTACGAATAGACGCAGATACTGGCAGGTCTACTCACGAGAAGTCTTGAAGTGAAGCATCAGCTGATCTCTGACCTCTCTGCCGTTGTTGAAAAAGAATAACTGAAAACACAGTTTCTGCCCAGTTTCAAACTGGGGATCTTTCGCCTGTAATGCAAACGTGATGACCGATACACTACGGAAAGCTGCACTGGACACTCCCTTCCCCTTGACGATGAAATGCCATCGTTACTTCGAATATTGCTGACAATGCAAGGGAAGAACCAAAAACATCGCTAAAGGCAATTCTTTAATCGAATTAAGAGGTATGCATTAACTGGAAAAAAGACGCTGATTTATTTCCAGCTGACAGCAAAGATGTTTCCGCCCAGTTTCGAACTGGGGACCTTTCGCGTGTTAGGCGAAAGTGATGACCACTACACTACAGAAACCTGAACGCAAGCTGCTCCGCCCCTTCCAATCTAATGATTTCTGACGTGAACAGGTACTTTCATAAAAGCTGCATTTGCTCTTCCAGTTGCATCACCGAAATTTGGTCTTCCGAAGAATAGATGCAGATACTGGCAGGTATACTCACGAGAAGTCTTGAAGTGAAGCATCAGCTGACCTCTGACCTCTCTGCCTTTGTTGAAAAAGAATTACAGAAAATACTGTTCCTGCCCAGTTTTGAACTGGGGACCTTTCGCGTGTGAGGCCAATGCGATGACCACTACACTACAGAAACCTGTACAGGACCCCCTCTTCCCCTTGATGATGAAATGCCATCGTTAATGCGAAAATTGAAGCAACTGAGAATGCAAGGCAGGAACCAAAAACATCTGTTTCCAGCTGACAGCAAACATGTTTCCGCCCAGTTTCGAACTGGGGACCTTTCGCGTGTGAGGCGAACGTGATGACCACTACACTACAGAAACCTGTAGAGGACACCCCTCTTCCCCTTGATGATGAAATGGCGCCATGACCCCAGGATCCACCCCTAGGGTGTGGTTCTGAGTTTGAAGAGGAGGGCATTTGTTAGACACCAGTGCCCTCAGCAGGGATCCCCGATGACGTCACACAGGTCATAAAGACGCTCCATGGCTCTTGATCTTCGCTTTTTCCCAGTGCCCCGGTTGTGGGAGAGAGCTGTCCCAGCTTTTGTCTGGACCTCTCCAATGATATTCTAATTGCTTCAGACAATGGATCAGCCTCCATACTTCTCCTTTTGGATCTTAGTGCTGCTTTCGACACCATAGATCACAATATTTTACTACAGAGACTGGAACATGAAATTGGGATTAAAGGAACTGCAATAAGGTGGTTCAAATCCTATTTATCAGATAGACATCAGTTTGTTCATGTTCACAACAGCTCCTCCTCATGCACTGCAGTCAGTTATGGAGTCCCACAGGTTTGGGTACTTGGACCAATCGTCTTTACGCTTCATCTAGGCACCAAATGCCATCTTTACTACCGCAATTACACAATGAATTGACCAAACAAACAGTTGAAGCCAACATTTTCTATTCTAATTCAGAGGTAGCACTTACCAAATACACAGGTCATACTCGTTGCATTTTTTCCATATTAAGAGCCAACAGCAAATCTGTTTCTACCCAGTTTCAAATTTGGGATCTTTCGCGTGTAATGCAAACGTGATGACCGATACACTTGATGATGAAATGCTACGTTACTACTGTTGTGATGGCCTCCCACGTGCTCTGAAAAGAACAATAGAGAGGCCTACATCATGAAGCCTGGGCCAGAGTTGTCTGCCTGTTTTGAAATGGCGCCATGACCCCAGGATCCACCCCTAGGGTGTGGTTCTGAGTTTGAAGAGGAGGGCATTTGCTAGACACCAGCGCCCTCAGCAGGGATCCCCGATGACGTCACACAGGTAATAAAGACGCTCCACGGCTCTCGATCTTCGCTGTTTCCCAGTGCCCCGGTTGTGGGAGAGAGCTGTTCCAGCTTTCGTCTGGACCTCTGATTGTTGCATCACCGAAATTTGCTCTTCCTACGAATAGACGCAGATACTGGCAGGTCTACTCACGAGAAGTCTTGAAGTGAAGCATCAGCTGATCTCTGACCTCTCTGCCGTTGTTGGAAAAGAATAACTGAAAACACAGTTTCTGCCCAGTTTCGAACTGGGGACCTTTCGCGTGTGAGGCGAACGTGATGACCACTACACTACAGAAACCTGCACAGGACACCCTCTTCCCCTTGATGATGAAATGCCATCGTTAATACGAAAATTGAAGCAACTGAGAATGCAAGGCAGGAACCAAAACATCTGTTTCCAGCTGACAGCAAACATGTTTCCGCCCAGTTTCGAACAGGGGACCTTTCTCGTGTTAGGCGAACGTGATGACCACTACACTACGGAAACCCGCACAGGTCACCTCCTTCCGCTTATCAAGAAATGCCATCATTACCACTGTTGCGATAGCCTCCCACGTGCTCTGAAAATAACAATCGAGAATCCTACATCCTGAAGCCTGGGCCAGAGTTGTCTACCTGTTTGAAAATGGCGCCATGACCCCAGGATCCACCCCTAGGGTATGGTTTTGAGTTTGAACAGGAGGGCATTTGCCAAACGCCAGCGCCCTCAGCAGGGATCCCCGATGACGTCACACAGGTAATAAAGACGCTTCATGGCTCTTGATCTTCGCTTTTTCCCAGTGCCCCAGTTGTGGTAGAGAGCTGTCCCAGCTTTCGAGTAGCAGCAGCGGTGTCCCTGACACCAGAACAATTGCAGTGGTATCAGATGTCGGAAGAGGCCGTCCCACAAGTGTCTCTGGCTTTACATCCTAAACATCAGGCTAAAGAATTGGGTGGGATGGTAAAACTAGCATTAGCACAGGATGATTGGGTTATCACGGACATTCGCGGAGTACTTTATTCGGCTAGAGCCAACATATACTCAATTCAAGTAGAAGCCGTAGATAGCTCAGTTCTGGAGGAGGCCCAGGTCTCCCAGTTTCACGGTAGAGAAAAAACAGATCACCCTGAGGCTGCGTCTATCATTGACTCTCTACCAGAGTCCCTATGGGCGCAGGGCCCGACAGATGTGCGACTGGTGCAATGTGAACCATTAACTTTTGAGGTTAACACTTCTGATCCAGTGTGGATCAATCAGTACCCCCACAAGCCCCAAGCAGAGGAGGGCATCGCAGACACCATTCAGGGCCTCATTTCACAGGGCGTATGATCTCTGAGCTCTCTGCCGTTGTTGAAAAAGAATAACTGAAAACACAGTTTCTGCCCAGTTTCAAACTGGGGATCTTTCGCCTGTAATGCAAACATGATGACCACTACACTACAGAAAACTGCACTGGACACTCCCTTCCCCTTGACGATGAAATGCCATCGTTACTTCGAATATTGCTGACAATGCAAGGGAAGAACCAAAAACATCGCTAAAGGCAATTCTTTAATCGAATTAAGAGGTATGCATTAACTGGAAAAAAGACTACTTCGAAAAGTCACGAGAAGTCTTGAAGTGAAGCATCAGCTGATCAGCCCCTTCCCCTTGATGATGAAATGCCATCATTAATACGAAAATTGAAGCAACTGAGAATGCAAGGCAGGAACCAAAAACATCTGTTTCCAGCTGACAGCAAACCTGTTTCCGCCCAGTTTCGACCACTACACTACGGAAACCCACACAGGTCACCTCCTTCCGCTTATCAAGAAATGCCATCATTACCACTGTTGCGACAGCCTCCCACGTGCTCTGAAAAGAACAATCGAGAATCCCACATCCTGAAGCCTGGGCCAGAGTTGTCTACCTGTTTGAAAATGGCACCATGACCCCAGGATCCACCCCTAGGGTATGGTTTTGAGTTTGAACAGGAGGGCATTTGCCAAACGCCTCTCTGCCGTTGTTGAAAAAGAATAACTGAAAACACAGTTTCTGCCCAGTTTCAAACTGGGGATCTTTCCCGTGTAATGCAAACGTGAAGACCGATACACTACGGAAACCTGCACTGGACACTCCCTTCCCCTTGACGATGAAATGCCATTGTTACTTCGAATATTGACAATGCAAGGGAAGAACCAAAAACATCGCTAAAGGCAATTTTTTAATCGAATTAAGAGGTATGCATTAACTGGAAAAAAGACGCTGATTTATTTCCAGCTGACAGCAAAGATGCTTCCGCCCAGTTTCGAACTGGGGACCTTTCGCGTGTTAGGCGAACGTGATGACCACTACACTACGGAAACCTGAATGCAAGCTGTTCCGCCCCTTCCAATCTAATGATTTCTGACGTGAAGAGGTACTTTCATAAAAGCTGCATTTGCTCTTCCAGTTGCATCACCGAAATTTGGTCTTCCTAAGAATAGATGCAGATACTGGCAGGTATGGCTAGTTATTTTACTTACTAACATTCATCGTTATTGGGTGCGGTAAGCGTGTTGCGTCATTTCCGGTCACTGGCGGTTGTGCTCTCTATTGTGCTTGTGTTGTTTCCACTGTTCTTCTGCTATTATTTCCTAATTCACTCGAGTAATCAGGCAGAAAATTATTTTCACACCAACACTAGGTTTTAGAAGTCAATATCTCCCCTTTCTCCAAAGTTTATAACCGTTTCTGTTCCTCCGCTAATCAAACTACCCGATTAGCAATGTCCTCTAGCTCTCTGTCTCCACTCTCTGTTCCTCCTTCTCCTCCTCCTCTCCTCTCCTGTTCTCTGTGCCTCATGTGTAGTTATTCTTCTGCCTCCTTTTATGATAGCACCTCTTGTCATAGATGTAGGATGATGGTAGAAATGGAGGCGAAGATTAATGAGTTAGAATCCCGGCTCCGCACTTTAGCTAGCCCAACTTATGCTAGTGTAGTTAGCCCCCCCCCTGTAGCCGGTGCGGACCAACCTAGACGAGCTCATACGGCAGCTAAGATAGTTTCCTCCCCCCCAGTGGCTCCCGAGCAGCCGGGATCTAGTCAGGGCGGCTGGGTGACTGTCCGAGACAAGAGGCATAGTCGTAGGCAGCAGCCCCCGGTGCACCATCGACCAGTTCACGTTTCCAACAGGTTTTCCCCTCTCAGCGACACACCCGCTGAAAAGCCGACTCTAGTGATTGGTGATTCTATTCTGAGAAACGTGAAGTTAGCGACACCGGCGGCCATAGTGAAGTGTATCCCGGGGGCAAGAGCAGGCGACATCCAGTCTTATCTGAAACTGCTGGCTAAGGGTAAACGTAAATATGCTAATATTGTAGTTCACGTCGGCAGTAACGACACCCGACTTCGCCAGTCGGAAGTCACAAAAATGAATGTGGAATCGGTGTGTACTTTTGCTAAAACGATGTCGGACACTGTAGTTTTCTCCGGCCCCCTCCCCAATCGGACCAGTGATGACATGTACAGCCGCATGTCGTCATTTAACCGCTGGCTGTCGAGGTGGTGTCCCGAAAACAACGTGGGCTACATCGATAACTGGAAGTCTTTCTGGGGGAGACCTGGTCTAATTAGGAGAGATGGTGTCCATCCCACCGTGGACGGGGCCGCTCTCATTTCTAGAAATATGGCCGATTTTATTAGAAATCCAAAACCCTGACAATCCCGGGTCGAGACCAGGAGGCAGAGCTGCAGTTTAACACGCTCCTCTGCGCCTCAGTCAGAGCGGTCATCTGCCGAGAATAGAATAGAGTCTCTGTCTATGTTTAGGTCTATAGAAACCGTGTCTGTCCCCCGACGACCTAAATTTTGAAAAGTTAATAAACTCAAATTAATTCTAAAAAAGAGGAGCTAAAAACAAAAACCTAACTGTAATTAAAACAGCCACAAACTTAGTCTCAAATAACACTGCGATCAAATGTGGACTGTTGAACATTCGATCATTATCATCAAAATCTCTACTAGTTAACGATCTCATAGCTGATCACCATATTGATTTATTTTGTATAACTGAAACGTGGCTGCAGCAGGATGAGTATGTTAGCATTAATGAAGCTACACCCCCAACTCATGTTAACTTTCATATCCCTCGTACCACAGGTCGAGGAGGTGGGGTGGCTGCAATATTTCAGTCAAGCCTATTAATCAACCCCAGACCAAAATCTGGCTGCAGGTCTTTTGAAAGCCTCACTCTTAGTCTCTCCCACTCGGACTGGAAAGGTGAAAAACCAGTTCTGTTAGTTACAGTATACCGTCCACCTGGTCCGTACTCAGAATTCCTATCAGAGTTTTCTGAGTTTATATCAGAGTTAGTACTTAGTACAGATAAAATCATTATTCTGGGAGATTTCAATATACATGTTGATGTAGAAGCGACAGCCTTAGTTCTGGGTTTCTTTCCCTACTAGACTCAATTGGCTTTTCCCAGCACGTGAATGAACCCACTCACTTTTACAATCATATCCTTGATCTTGTTCTAACTTATGGCATTGAAATTGACAAGCTAACAATTCTTCCCCAAAATTCTCTCCTGTCTGACCATTACCTTATTACATTTGAGTTTACTTTAATGGGCTCCACAGCATTGAGGAATAAATTCAGCTATAGAAGATGTTTATCTGAAGCTGCTGTGGCTAAATTTAAAGAGAACATTTGGTCATCATTCCCAACAATGCCATATCTAAATCTAAATTTAAATGAGGATTTCTCCCATACGCAGGTTGATGACCTTGTGACTAGCACTATGGCCACACTGCGTTCGAATCTTGATAATGCTGCCCCTCTCAAAAAGAAAGTATTCAATCTGAGGAGGATGGCTCCCTGGTATAGTTACCAAATCCGTACCTTGAAGCAGACATCAAGGAAATTAGAAAGAAACTGGCGTTCCAGTAAGTCAGAAGAGTCTCACAGAGCCTGGAAAGACAGCCTAAAAACGTATAAAAAAGCTCTCCGCAGTGCTAGAAGTTCATATTACTCAGCACTCATAGAAGAAAACAAGAACAACCCCAGGTTTCTCTTCAGCACTGTAGCCAGGCTGACAGAGAGCCATAGCTCAGTTGAACCAGTGATCCCCTTAGCTCTAAGCAGTAATGATTTTATTAGTTTTTTTTTCAGACAAAATTCTCACGATCAGAGAAAGAATTTATCAGCTCTTGCCTACGTTAGATAAAAATCCCCTTCTGAAGACGGCAACTGCTGAATCAGCTGCGGCGCCTCTTTTACATCTGGAATCATTCTCACCTCTAAATCTCTCAGCTAGCTTCTATAGTTTCATCATCCAGACCGTCAATCTGTCTATTAGACCCAGTACCAACTAGCCTCTTTAAAGAGATCTTTTATGTAATTGAGCCGTTTATTCTAGATTTGGTTAATCTGACTTTATTTCTGGGTTATGTACCTCAGGCACTTAAGACTGCGGTCATCAAACCCCAGCTTAAAAAGCCTAATCTTGATCCAGATGTTTTGGCAAACTATAGACCCATATCGAACCTTCCATTTATTTCTAAAATCATTGAGAAAGCTGTAGCAAACAACTACACGAGCATCTGGATGGGAACAGTTTGTTTGAAGAGTTTCAGTCAGGATTTAGAGCCCATCATAGCACAGAAACAGCGCTGGTTAAAGTCTCCAATGACATTCTAATGGCCTCAGACAATGGATCAGCCTCCATACTTCGCCTTCTAGATCTTAGTGCTGCATTCGACACCATAGATCATAATATTTTACTACAGAGACTGGAACATGAAATTGGAATTAAAGGAACTGCACTAAAGTGGTTCAAATCCTACTTATCAGATAGACATCAGTTTGTTCATGTAAACAACAGCTCCTCCTCATGTACTGTAGTCAGTCATGGAGTCCCGCAGGGTTCGGTACTTGGACCAATCCTCTTTACGCTTTATCTGCTTCCTCTAGGCAACATTATCAGGAAACACAGCATCAATTTCCACTGCTACGCAGACGATACTCAGCTGTACCTATCAATGAAGCCAAATGAAGTCAGTCAGATAGTCAGACTGCAGGCATGTCTTGAAGACATAAAAGTCTGGATGACTGGAAATTTTTTACTTCTCAACTCTGACAAAACAGAAGTTATTGTACTCGGTCCTAAGCACCTCAGAAAAATACTATCTAATCATCTCATCAGTTTGGACGGCATTACTTTGGCCTCCAGCTCCACTGTAAGAAACCTTGGAGTAATTTTTGACCAGGACATGTCCTTTGTCCCTCACATAAAACAAGTTAGTCGGGCAGCTTTCTTCCACCTGAGAAACATTAGGAAAATCAGAAACATCCTCTCTCAGGATGATGCAGAAAAACTAGTCCATGCATTTGTAACTTCTAGGCTGGACTACTGTAACTCATTACTATCTGCATGTCCAAACAAATCTCTAAAAGGCCTTCAGTTAATTCAGAACGCTGCTGCACGAATATTAACAGGAACTAGGAAAAGAGATCACATCTCTCCCGTGTTAGCTGCTCTTCATTGGCTGCCAGTAAAATATAGAGTAAAATTCAAAATCCTTCTTTTAACGTATAAAGCTCTTAATGGCCAAGCTCCATCGTATCTCAGAGAGCTCATAGTTCCTTACTGTCCTAGCAGGCCACTCCGCTCTCTAGATGGAGGTTTACTTGTGGTTCCTAGAGTCTCCAAGAGTAAATCGGGAGGCAGATCGTTCAGTTATCAGGCTCCTCTTCTATGGAACCAACTCCCAGCATCGGTCCGGGGGGCGGACTCTTTAGTAACTTTCAAGACCAGGCTTAAAACTTTCCTGTATGACAGAGCGTACAGTTAAAAAGTCCTCTACTCTTTAGGTATGCTGCTATAGGCCTAGGCTGCTGGGGGAAGGACTGAGCTTCTCTCTCTCTCTCTCTCTCTCTCTCTCTCTCTCTCTCGCTCTCTGTCTCTCCCTGTCACCCTCTCTCCCTCTTTCTCTCTAACTCCCTCCTTGCATGCGCTGATAAAAACCATCCTTCTTAAAAAAAAAAACAAAAAAAAACAAAACAGTTTCACCCAGTTCTAAGCATTTATACTGCATTTACTAACCATGTTCTGCCAAAGTCTCTGTCTCTCCCAGTTCCTCTCCTCTCTCTCCCTGTCCTCATCCTGCAGGTGGTGACTCATCTCCATCCCATGTTCCTGCAACACCTGCTGGTCCCATATAGCATGAATTCTGTATTACAGCTCAACTCCATGAACTTCATGCAACAACATGTTCCTGCCTACACCCCCCCCCTCCAATGCCTGCCTGCCTGTCTCTCTCTCTCTCTCTCTCTCTCTCTCTCTCTCTCTCTCTCTCTCTCAACCCAACCGGTCGAGGCAGATGGCCGCCCCCCCTGAGCCTGGTTCTGCTCGAGGTTTCTGCCTCTTAAAGGAAGTTTTTCCTTTCCACTGTTGCCAAGTGCTTGCTCATCGGGGGATCTGTTGGGTCTCTTTAAATAAATTTATAAAGAGTTTGGTCTAGACCTGCTCTATATGTAAAGTACCTTGATGTAACTTTGTTATGATTTGGCGCTATACAAATAAATCTGATTTGATTTGATTTGGTTTGATATACTCACGAGAAGTCTTGAAGTGAAGCATCAGCTGACCTCTGACCTCTCTGCCATTGTTGAAAAAGAATTACAGAAAATACTGTTCCTGCCCAGTTTCGAAATGGGGACCTTTTGCATGTGAGGCGAACGTGATGACCACTACACTACAGAAACCTGTACAGGACACCCTCTTCCCCTTGATGATGAAATGCCATCGTTACTACTGTTGTGATGGCCTCCCACGTGCTCTGAAAAGAACAATAGAGAGGCCTACATCCTGAAGCCTGGGCCAGAGTTGTCTGCCTGTTTGGAAATGGCGCCATGACCCCAGGATCCACCCCTAGGGTGTGGTTTTGAGTTTGAACAGGAGGGCATTTGCTAGACACCAGCGCCCTCAGCAGGGATCCCCGATGACGTCACACAGGTAATAAAGACGCTCCATGGCTCTTGATCTTCGCTTTTTCCCAGTGCCCCGGTTGTGGGAGAGAGCTGTCCCAGCTTTTGTCTGGACCTCTCCAATGATATTCTAATTTCTTCAGACAATGGATCAGCCTCCATACTTCTCCTTTTGGATCTTAGTGCTGCTTTCGACACCATAGATCACAATATTTTACTAGAGACTGGAACATGAAATTGGGATTAAAGGAACTGCAATAAGGTGGTTCAAATCCTATTTATCAGATAGACATCAGTTTGTTCATGTTCACAACAGCTCCTCCTCATGCACTGCAGTCAGTTATGGAGTCCCACAGGTTTGGGTACTAGAACCAATCGTCTTTACGCTTCATCTAGGCACCAAATGCCATCTTTACTACCACGTTACTACAGCAAATCTGTTTCTGCCCAGGTTCGAACTGGGGACCTTTCGCGTGTAAGGCGAACGTGATGACCACTACACTACAGAAACCTGAGCACAAGCTGCTCTGCCCCTTCTGTCAGGTTTAAGCCACCTAGAACATGATGAAACACAGGGAAGAAAGACAAAGGACAACAGCGCTCATTTTTACTTGCAAGGAGAACAGACAGAGATATGTTCAGTTACATTCTCTAACTGCTCTGACGTATCTCTTCCGTTCTCCCCTCTTTATTTCCTTAGGGTGGTCCCTAGTTAGTATGATCTCAAGTCCTGTAAGAAAAACAAAAGTTTCTGCATTCCTGCAGGGTTAGTAAAAGTACAGAAGATACTCATGAGAAGTCTTGAAGTAAAGTATTAGCTGATCTCTGTACCTTTGTTAAGAAACACAGAAAGTTCTGTTTCTGCCCAGTTTCAAACTGTGGACCTTTCGCATGTGAGGTAAACGTGACGACCACTACACTACCGAAACCTGAATGCAAACTGCTCCGCCCCTTCCAATCTAATGATTTCTGACGTGAACAGGTACTTTCATAAAAGCTGCATTTGCTCTTACCGTTGCATCACCGAAATTTGGTCTTCCTACGAATAGACGCAGATACTGGCAGGTATACTCATGAGAAGTCTTGAAGTGAAGCATCAGCTGACCACTGACCTCTCTGCATTCGTTGAAAAAAAAAAAAATCAAGTTGTGTTTCTGCGCAGTTTCGAACTGGGGACCTTTCGCGTGTGAGGCGAACGTGATGACCACTACACTACAGAAACCTGCCACGGGCACGCCCTTCCCATTGACGATGAAATGCCATCGTTACTTCAAATATTGAAGTCGCTGAGAATGTAAGCAACACATCAAAAACATCGCGAAAGCAAATGCTCTAATCGAATTAAGAGGTATGCCTTCACTTCGCTACTTGGACCAATCCTCTTTACGCTTCATCTGCTTCCTCTAGGCAACATTATCATGACATCAGACATGTCTTGAACACATACAAGTCTGGATGACCCATAATTTTTTTACTCCTTAATTCTGACAAAACTGACATGCCATTGTTACTACAAACATTACAGAAAGCGAGAATGCAAGTGATGCACCAAAAGCATAGTTGAAGCCAATTCTCCAAACTAATTCTGAGGTAGGCCTGACCTAATACACACATCCTACTCTCCTGCATTAATTCCATAATCAGAGTCCACAACAAATCTGGGTAGTTTTCCAACCCAGCGCTGGTTAAATAGTGGACCGACTAAACGTTGGGTTAACTTCACCAAACAAACTGGGTCTGTTCATTCAACCCAGGAAGATGGGTTGTTAAAATATCCCTAATATGGCTTATATTGACTATAATACTGGATTAATTTCACCCCACTAATGGGATATTATTATTGTTTTTGTTGCTCCACCATATAATGTGAAAAATTATCAAAAAAAGTATAGATTTCTCTGGCACAACTGATGGTCATCAGTTTAACTACACATGATCATACTCACACCAGGTCTAGCATTTTCTTGTACATCTTATTGACTATCTGACCTCTCTGCCTTTGTTAAGAAAGAAAAAAATTAAGTTCTGTTTTTGCCCAGTTTCGAACTGGGGACCTTTCGCATATTAGGCGAACGTGATGACCACTATACTACAGAAACCTGCACAGGCCAGCCCCTTCCCCTTGATGATGAAATGCCATCGTTACTACGAAAATTTAAGCAACTGAGAATGCAAGGCAAGAACCAAAAACATCGCGAAAGCCAATTCTCCAATTGAATTAAGAGGTATGCAGTAACTAAAAAGAAATGCTGCTCTGTTTCCAGCTGACAGCAAACATGTTTCCGCCCAGTTTCGAACTGGGGACCTTTCACCACAGAGAAATGCGATCTAATCATAATCAGCCTGGATGGCATTATGTTGGCTTCCAGCTCCACTGTTAGAAACCTTGGTGGAACCTTTGACCAGGACATGTCCTTTGTCCCTCACATAAAAGAAGTCAGTAGGGCAGCTTTGTTCCACCTGAGAAACATCAGGAAAATCAGAGACATCCTCTCTCAGGATGATGCAGAAAAACTCGTCCATGCATTTTAACTTTCAGGCTGGACTACTGTAACTCGTTACTATCTAGATTTCCAAAAAATCTCTGAAAGGCCTCTAGACCTGCTCTTCATGTAAAGTACCTTTATGTCACGTTGTTATGATTTGACGCAATACAAAGACCTGCCCCTCATGTAATTTTACTACGAAAATTGAAGCAGCTGAGAATGCAAGGCAAGAACCAAAAACATCGCTAAAGCCAATTTTTCTAATTGAATTAAGAGGTATGCCTTAACTAAAAAGAGATGCTGATTTATTTCCAATTGACAGCAAACATGTTTCCGCCCAGTTTCGAACTGGGGACCTTTCGCGTGTGAGGCAAACGTGATGACCACTACACTACGTAAACCTGCAAAGGTCACTGCCTTCCCCTTGACAATGAAATGCCATCGTTACTACAGCAATTATACAAACAAACAGCTGAAGCCATTTCTCTAATCTAAATCAGAGGTAGCAATAACCAAACACAGCAATGATCTCTCTACCTTTGTTAAGAAACACAGCAAGTTCTGCTTCTGCCCAGTTTCAAACTGTGGACCTTTCGCGTGTGAGGCTAACGTGACGACCACTACACTACCGAAACCTGAATGCAAACTGTTCCGCCCCTTCCAATCTAATGATTTCTGACGTGAACAGGTACTTTCATAAAAGCTGTATTTGCTCTTACCGTTGCATCACCGAAATTTGGTCTTCCTACGAATAGAAGCAGATACTGGCAGGTATACTCACGAGAAGTCTTGAAGTGAAGCATCAGCTGACCACTGACCTCTCTGCATTCGTTGAAAAAAAAAAAAATTAAGTTGTGATTCTGCCTAGTTTCGAACTGGGGACCTTTTGCGTGTGAGGCGAACGTGATGACCACTACACTACAGAAACCTGCACTGGTCACTCCCTTCCCCTTGACGATGAAATGCCATCGTTACTTCGAATATTGCTGACAATGCAAGGGAAAAACCAAAAACATCGCTAAAGGCAATTCTTTAATCGAATTAAGAGGTATGCATTAACTGGAAAAAAGACGCTGATTTATTTCCAGCTGTGGATCAATCAGTACCCCCACAAGCCCCAAGCAGAGGAGGGCATCGCAGACACCATTCAGGGCCTCATATCACAGGGCGTATGATCTCTGACCTCTCTGCCGTTGTTGGAAAAGAATAACTGAAAAGACAGTTTCTGCCCAGTTTCGAACTGGGGACCTTTCGCGTGTGAGGCGAACGTGATGACCACTACACTACAGAAACCTGCACAGGACACCCTCTTCCCCTTGATGATGAAATGCCATCGTTAATACGAAAATTGAAGCAACTGAGAATGCAAGGCAGGAACCAAAAACATCTGTTTCCAGCTGACAGCAAAGATGTTTCCGCCCAGTTTCGAACTGGGGACCTTTCGCGTGTTAGGCGAACGTGATGACCACTACACTACGGAAACCCGCACAGGTCACCTCCTTCCTTCTGGCCTGGGCCAGAGTTGTCTACCTGTTTGAAAATGGCGCCATGACCCCAGGATCCACCCCTAGGGTATGGTTTTGAGTTTGAACAGGAGGGCATTTGCCAAACGCCAGCGCCCTCAGCAGGGATCCCTGATGACGTCACACAGGTAATGAAGACGCTTCATGGCTCTTGATCTTCGCTTTTTCCCAGTGCCCCAGGTGTGGTAGAGAGCTGTCCCAGCTTTCGAGTAACAGCAGCGGTGTCCCTGACACCAGAACAATTGCAGTGGTATCAGATGTCGGAAGAGGCCGTCCCACAAGTGTCTCTGGCTTTACATCCTAAACATCAGGTTAAAGAATTGGGTGGGATGGTAAAACTAGCATTAGCACAGGATGATTGGGTTATCACGGACATTCGCGGAGTACTTTATTCGGCTAGAGCCAACATATACTCAATTCAAGTAGAAGCCGTAGATAGCTCAGTTCTGGAGGAGGCCCAGGTCTCCCAGTTTCACGGTAGAGAAAAAACAGATCACCCTGAGGCTGCGTCTATCATTGACTCTCTACCAGAGTCCATATGGGCGCAGGGCCCGACAGATGTGCGACTGGTGCAATGTGAACCATTAACTTTTGAGGTTAACACCTCTGATCCAGTGTGGATCAATCAGTACCCCCACAAGCCCCAAGCAGAGGAGGGCATCGCAGACACCATTCAGGGCCTCATTTCACAGGGCGTATGATCTCTGAGCTCTCTGCCGTTGTTGAAAAAGAATAACTGAAAACACAGTTTCTGCCCAGTTTCAAACTGGGTATCTTTCGCCTGTAATGCAAACGTGATGACCACTACACTACAGAAAACTGCACTGGACACTCCCTTCCCCTTGACGATGAAATGCCATCGTTACTTCGAATATAGCTGACAATGCAAGGGAAGAACCAAAAACATTGCTAAAGGCAATTCTTTAATCGAATTAAGAGGTATGCATTAACTGGAAAAAAGACTACTTCGAAAAGTCACGAGAAGTCTTGAAGTGAAGCATCAGCTGATCAGCCCCTTCCCCTTGATGATGAAATGCCATCATTAATACGAAAATTGAAGCAACTGAGAATGCAAGGCAGGAACCAAAAACATCTGTTTCCAGCTGACAGCAAACCTGTTTCCGCCCAGTTTCGACCACTACACTACGGAAACCCGCACAGGTCACCTCCTTCCGCTTATCAAGAAATGCCATCATTACCACTGTTGCGACAGCCTCCCACGTGCTCTGAAAAGAACAATCGAGAATCCCACATCCTGAAGCCTGGGCCAGAGTTGTCTACCTGTTTGAAAATGGCACCATGACCCCAGGATCCACCCCTAGGGCATGGTTTTGAGTTTGAACAGGAGGGCATTTGCCAAACGCCTCTCTGCCGTTGTTGAAAAAGAATAACTGAAAACACAGTTTCTGCCCAGTTTCAAACTGGGGATCTTTCCCGTGTAATGCAAACGTGATGACCGATACACTACGGAAACCTGCACTGGACACTCCCTTCCCCTTGACGATGAAATGCCATCGTTACTTCGAATATTGCTGACAATGCAAGGGAAGAACCAAAAACATCGCTAAAGGCAATTCTTTAATCGAATTAAGAGGTATGCATTAACTGGAAAAAAGACGCTGATTTATTTCCAGCTGACAGCAAAGATGCTACCGCCCAGTTTCGAACTGGGGACCTTTCGCGTGTCAGGCGAACATGACGACCACTACACTACAGAAACCTGAATGCAAGCTGCTCCGCCCCTTCCAATCTAATGATTTCTGACGTGAACAGGTACTTACATAAAAGCTGCATTTGCTCTTCCAGTTGCATCACCGAAATTTGGTCTTCCTAAGAATAGATGCAGATACTGGCAGGTATGGCTAGTTATTTTACTTCCTAACATTCATCGTTATTGGGTGCGGTAAGCGTGTTGCGTCATTTCTGGTCACTGGCGGTTGTGCTCTCTATTGTGCTTGTGTTGTTTCCACTGTTCTTCTGCTATTATTTCCTAATTCACTCGAGTAATCAGGCAGAAAATTATTTTCACACCAACACTAGGTTTTAGAAGTCAATATCTCCCCTTTCTCCAAAGTTTATAACCGTTTCTGTTCCTCCGCTAATCAAACTACCCGATTAGCAATGTCCTCTAGCTCTCTGTCTCCACTCTCTGTTCCTCCTTCTCCTCCTCCTCTCCTCTCCTGTTCTCTGTGCCTCATGTGTAGTTATTCTTCTGCCTCCTTTTATGATAGCACCTCTTGTCATAGATGTAGGATGATGGTAGAAATGGAGGCGAAGATTAATGAGTTAGGTAGCCCAACTTATGCTAGTGTAGTTAGCCCCCCCCCTGTAGCCGGTGCGGACCAACCTAGACGAGCTCATACAGCAGCTAAGATAGTTTCCTCCCCCCCAGTGGCTCCCGAGCAGCCGGGATCTAGTCAGGGCGGCTGGGTGACTGTCCGAGACAAGAGGCATAGTCGTAGGCAGCAGCCCCCGGTTCACCATCGACCAGTTCACGTTTCCAACAGGTTCTCCCCTCTCAGCGACACACCCGCTGAAAAGCCGACTCTAGTGATTGGTGATTCTATTCTGAGAAACGTGAAGTTAGCGACACCGGCGGCCATAGTGAAGTGTATCCCGGGGGCCAGAGCAGGCGACATCCAGTCTTATCTGAAACTGCTGGCTAAGGGTAAACGTAAATATGCTAATATTGTAGTTCACGTCGGCAGTAACGACACCCGACTTCGCCAGTCGGAAGTCACAAAAATGAATGTGGAATCGGTGTGTACTTTTGCTAAAACGATGTCGGACACTGTAGTTTTCTCCGGCCCCCTCCCCAATCGGACCAGTGATGACATGTACAGCCGCATGTCGTCATTTAACCGCTGGCTGTCGAGGTGGTGTCCCGAAAACAACGTGGGCTACATAGATAACTGGAAGTCTTTCTGGGGGAGACCTGGTCTAATTAGGAGAGATGGTGTCCATCCCACCGTGGACGGGGCCGCTCTCATTTCTAGAAATATGGCCGATTTTATTAGAAATCCAAAACCCTGACAATCCCGGGTCTAGACCAGGAGGCAGAGCCGCAGTTTAACACGCTCCTCTGCGCCTCAGTCAGAGCGGTCATCTGCCGAGAATAGAATAGTCTCTGTCTATGTTTAGGTCTATAGAAACCGTGTCTGTCCCCCGACGACCTAAATTTAGAAAAGTTAATAAACTCAAATTAAACAAAAGAGGAGCTAAAAACAAAAACCTAACTGTAATTAAAACAGCCACAAACTTAGTCTCAAATAACACTGCGATCAAATGTGGACTGTTGAACATTCGATCATTATCATCAAAATCTCTACTAGTAAATGATCTCATAGCTGATCACCATATTGATTTATTTTGTATAACTGAAACGTGGCTGCAGCAGGATGAGTATGTTAGCATTAATGAAGCTACACCCCCAACTCATGTTAACTTTCATATCCCTCGTACCACAGGTCGAGGAGGTGGGGTGGCTGCAATATTTCAGTCAAGCCTATTAATCAACCCCAGACCAAAATCTGGCTGCAGGTCTTTTGAAAGCCTCACTCTTAGTCTCTCCCACTCGGACTGGAAAGGTGAAAAACCAGTTCTGTTAGTTACAGTATACCGTCCACCTGGTCCGTACTCAGAATTCCTATCAGAGTTTTCTGAGTTTATATCAGAGTTAGTACTTAGTACAGATAAAATCATTATTCTGGGAGATTTCAATATACATGTTGATGTAGAAAGCGACAGCCTTAGTTCTGGGTTTCTTTCCCTACTAGACTCAATTGGCTTTTCCCAGCACGTGAATGAACCCACTCACTTTTACAATCATATCCTTGATCTTGTTCTAACTTATGGCATTGAAATTGACAAGCTAACAATTCTTCCCCAAAATTCTCTCCTGTCTGACCATTACCTTATTACATTTGAGTTTACTTTAATGGGCTCCACAGCATTGAGGAATAAATTCAGCTATAGAAGATGTTTATCTGAAGCTGCTGTGGCTAAATTTAAAGAGAACATTTGGTCATCATTCCCAACAATGCCATATCTAAATCTAAATTTAAATGAGGATTTCTCCCATACGCAGGTTGATGACCTTGTGACTAGCACTATGGCCACACTGCGTTCGAATCTTGATAATGCTGCCCCTCTCAAAAAGAAAGTATTCAATCTGAGGAGGATGGCTCCCTGGTATAGTTACCAAATCCGTACCTTGAAGCAGACATCAAGGAAATTAGAAAGAAACTGGCGTTCCAGTAAGTCAGAAGAGTCTCACAGAGCCTGGAAAGACAGCCTAAAAACGTATAAAAAAGCTCTCCGCAGTGCTAGAAGTTCATATTACTCAGCACTCATAGAAGAAAACAAGAACAACCCCAGGTTTCTCTTCAGCACTGTAGCCAGGCTGACAGAGAGCCATAGCTCAGTTGAACCAGTGATCCCCTTAGCTCTAAGCAGTAATGATTTTATTAGTTTTTTTTTCAGACAAAATTCTCACGATCAGAGAAAGAATTTATCAGCTCTTGCCTACGTTAGATAAAAATCCCCTTCTGAAGACGGCAACTGCTGAATCAGCTGCGGTGCCTCTTTTACATCTGGAATCATTCTCACCTCTAAATCTCTCAGAGCTAGCTTCTATAGTTTCATCATCCAGATCTTTTATGTAATTGAGCCGTTTATTCTAGATTTGGTTAATCTGACTTTATTTCTGGGTTATGTACCTCAGGCACTTAAGACTGCGGTCATCAAACCCCAGCTTAAAAAGCCTAATCTTGATCCAGATGTTTTGGCAAACTATAGACCCATATCGAACCTTCCATTTATTTCTAAAATCATTGAGAAAGCTGTAGCAAAACAACTACACGAGCATCTGGATGGGAACAGTTTGTTTGAAGAGTTTCAGTCAGGATTTAGAGCCCATCATAGCACAGAAACAGCGCTGGTTAAAGTCTCCAATGACATTCTAATGGCCTCAGACAATGGATCAGCCTCCATACTTCGCCTTCTAGATCTTAGTGCTGCATTCGACACCATAGATCATAATATTTTACTACAGAGACTGGAACATGAAATTGGAATTAAAGGAACTGCACTAAAGTGGTTCAAATCCTACTTATCAGATAGACATCAGTTTGTTCATGTAAACAACAGCTCCTCCTCATGTACTGTAGTCAGTCATGGAGTCCCGCAGGGTTCGGTACTTGGACCAATCCTCTTTACGCTTTATCTGCTTCCTCTAGGCAACATTATCAGGAAACACAGCATCAATTTCCACTGCTACGCAGACGATACTCAGCTGTACCTATCAATGAAGCCAAATGAAGTCAGTCAGATAGTCAGACTGCAGGCATGTCTTGATGACATAAAAGTCTGGATGACTGGAAATTTTTTACTTCTCAACTCTGACAAAACAGAAGTTATTGTACTCGGTCCTAAGCACCTCAGAAAAATACTATCTAATCATCTCATCAGTTTGGACGGCATTACTTTGGCCTCCAGCTCCACTGTAAGAAACCTTGGAGTAATTTTTGACCAGGACATGTCCTTTGTCCCTCACATAAAACAAGTTAGTCGGGCAGCTTTCTTCCACCTGAGAAACATTAGGAAAATCAGAAACATCCTCTCTCAGGATGATGCAGAAAAACTAGTCCATGCATTTGTAACTTCTAGGCTGGACTACTGTAACTCATTACTATCTGCATGTCCAAACAAATCTCTAAAAGGCCTTCAGTTAATTCAGAACGCTGCTGCACGAATATTAACAGGAACTAGGAAAAGAGATCACATCTCTCCCGTGTTAGCTGCTCTTCATTGGCTGCCAGTAAAATATAGAGTAGAATTCAAAATCCTTCTTTTAACGTATAAAACTCTTAATGGCCAAGCTCCATCGTATCTCAGAGAGGTCATAGTTCCTTACTGTCCTAGCAGGCCACTCCGCTCTCTAGATGGAGGTTTACTTGTGGTTCCTAGAGTCTCCAAGAGTAAATCTGGAGGCAGATCGTTCAGTTATCAGGCTCCTCTTCTATGGAACCAACTCCCAGCATCGGTCCGGGGGGCGGACTCTTTAGTAACTTTCAAGACCAGGCTTAAAACTTTCCTGTATGACAGAGCGTACAGTTAAAAAGTCCTCTACTCTTTAGGTATGCTGCTATAGGCCTAGGCTGCTGGGGGAAGGACTGAGCTTCTCTCTCTCTCTCTCTCTCTCTCTCTCTCTCTCTCTCGCTCTCTGTCTCTCCCTGTCACCCTCTCTCCCTCTTTCTCTCTAACTCCCTCCTTGCATGCGCTGATAAAAACCATCCTTATTAAAAAAAAAACAAAAAAAACAAAACAGTTTCACCCAGTTCTAAGCATTTATACTGCATTTACTAACCATGTTCTCTGTCTCTGTCTCTCCCAGTTCCTCTCCTCTCTCTCCCTGTCCTCATCCTGCAGGTGGTGACTCATCTCCATCCCATGTTCCTGCAACACCTGCTGGTCCCATATAGCATGAATTCTGTATTACAGCTCAACTCCATGAACTTCATGCAACAACATGTTCCTGCCTACACCCCCCCCCCTCCAATGCCTGCCTGCCTGTCTCTCTCTCTCTCTCTCTCAACCCAACCGGTCAAGGCAGATGGCCGCCCCCCCTGAGCCTGGTTCTGCTCGAGGTTTCTGCCTCTTAAAGGAAGTTTTTCCTTTCCACTGTTGCCAAGTGCTTGCTCATCGGGGGATCTGTTGGGTCTCTTTAAATAAATTTATAAAGAGTTTGGTCTAGACCTGCTCTATATGTAAAGTGCCTTGATGTAACTTTGTTATGATTTGGCGCTATACAAATAAATCTGATTTGATTTGATTTGATTTGATATACTCACGAGAAGTCTTGAAGTGAAGCATCAGCTGACCTCTGACCTCTCTGCCATTGTTGAAAAAGAATTACAGAAAATACTGTTCCTGCCCAGTTTCGAACTGGGGACCTTTCGCGTGTGAGGCGAACGTGATGACCACTACACTACAGAAACCTGTACAGGACACCCTCTTCCCCTTGTTGATGAAATGCCATCGTTATTACTGTTGTGATGGCCTCCCACGTGCTCTGAAAAGAACAATAGAGAGGCCGACATCCTGAAGCCTGGGCCAGAGTTGTCTGCCTGTTTGGAAATGGCGCCATGACCCCAGGATCCACCCCAAGGGTGTGGTTCTGAGTTTGAAGAGGAGGGCATTTGCTAGACACCAGCGCCCTCAGCAGGGATCCCCGATGACGTCACACAGGTAATAAAGACGCTCCATGGCTCTTGATCTTCGCTTTTTCCCAGTGCCCCAGTTGTGGGAGAGAACTGTCCCAGCTTTTGTCTGGACCTCTCCAATGATATTTTAATTGCTTCTGACAATGGATCAGCCTCCATACTTCTCATTTTGGATCTTAGTGCTGCTTTCGACACCATGCACCATGCACTAAGGTGGTTCAAATCCTATTTATCAGATAGACATCAGTTAGTTCATGTTAACAACAGCTCCTCCTCATGCGCTGCAGTCTGTTATGGAGTCCCACAGGGTTCGCTACTTGGACCAATCCTCTTTATGCTTCATCTACTTCCTCTCGGCAACATTATCAGGACATCAGACATTTCTTGAACACATACAAGTCTGGATGACCCATCATTTTTTACTCCTTAATTCTGACAAAACTGAAGTTGTTGTACTCGGCCCGAAGCACCTCAGAGAAATGCAATCTAATCATAATCAGTCTGGATGGCATTACGTTGGTGTCCAGCTCCACTGTAAGAAATCTCGGAGTAACCTTTGACCAGGACATGTCCTTTGTCCCTGACATAAAAGAAGTCAGTAGGGCAGCTTTGTTCCCCCTGAGAAAAATTAAGTAAATCAGAGACATCCTCTCTCAGGATGATGCAGAAAAACTCGTCCATGTATTTGTAACTTCTAGGCTGGACTACTGTAACTCGTTACTATCTAGATGTCCAAACAAATCTCTGAAAGGCCTTCAGTTGATTCAGAACGCTACAGCAAGAAAATTAACAGTCACTAGGAAATGAGATCACATCTCTCCCGTGTTAGCTGCTTTTCATTGGCTGCCAGTAAAATATAGAGTAGAATTTAAAATCCTTCCGTTAACATATAAAGCTCTTAATGGCTGAGCTCCATCACGTCTCAGAGAGCTCATAGTTCCTTACTGTCTTAGTAGGCCACTCCACTCTCTAGGTGGAGGTTAACTTGTGGTTCCTAGAGTCTTCAAGAAGAAATCTGGAGGCGGCTCTTTCAGTTAACAGGCTCCTCTTCCATGGAACCAACTTCCAGTATCGTTTTGGGGGGCGGACTCTTACGCAAATTTCAAGATCAGGCTGAAAACTTTCTTATATGACAGAGCTTATAGTTAAAAAGTTAAAGTCTTCTACTCTTTAGCTATGCTACTATAGGCCTAGGCTGCTGGGGGAAGGACTGAGCTTCTCTCTCTCTCTCTCTCTCTCTCTCCCTGTTTCTCCCAGTTCTAAGCATTTGTACTGCATTTACTAACCATGTTTTCCCGAAGTCTGTCTCTCCCAGCTCCCCTCCTCACTCCCTGTCCTCATCCTGCAAGTGGTGACTTCAGGCTGGACTACTGTAACTCGTTACTATCTAGATGTCCAAACAAATCTCTGAAAGGCCTCTAGACCTGCTCTTCATGTAAAGTACCTTTATGTCACTTTGTTATGATTTGGCGCAATACAAAGACCTGCCCCTCATGTAATTTTACTACGAAAATTGAAGCAGCTGAGAATGCAAGGCAAGAACCAAAAACATCGCTAAAGCCAATTTTTCTAATTGAATTAAGAGGTATGCCTTAACTAAAGAGAGATGCTGATTTGTTTCCAATTGATAGCAAACATGTTTCTGCCCAGTTTCGAACTGGGGACCTTTCGCGTGTGAGGCGAACGTGATCACCACTACACTACAGAAACCTGCACAGGTCACTGCCTTCCCCTTGACAATGAAATGCCATCGTTACTACAGCAATTACACAAACAAACAGCTGAGGCCAATTCTCTAATCTAAATCAGAGGTAGCAATAACCAAACACACAGGTCCGGCTTGTGTAGAGCCGACAGCAAATCTGTTTCTGCCCAGGTTCGAACTGGGGACCTTTCGCGTGTAAGGCGAACGTGATGACCACTACACTACAGAAACCTGCCCCGGCCACGCCCTTTCCATTGACGATGAAATGCCATCGTTACTTCAAATATTGAAGTCGCTGAGAATGTAAGCAACGCATCAAAAACATCGCGAAAGCAAATGCTCTAATCGAATTAAGAGGTATGCCTTCACTTCGCTACTTGGACCAATCCTCTTTACGCTTCATCTGCTTCCTCTAGGCAACATTATCATGACATCAGACATGTCTTGAACACATACAAGTCTGGATGACCCATATTTTTTTACTCCTTAATTCTGACAAAACTGACATTCCATTGTTACTACAAACATTACAGAAAGTGAGAATGCAAGTGATGCACCAAAAGCATAGTTGAAGCCAATTCTCCAAACTAATTCTGAGGTAGGCCTGACCTAATACACACATCCTACTCTCCTGCATTAATTCCATAATCAGAGTCCACAACAAATCTGGGTAGTTTTCCAACCCAGCGCTGGTTAAATAGTGGACCGACTAAACGTTGGGTTAGCTTCACCAAACAAACTGGGTCTGTTCATTCAACCCAGGAAGATGGGTTGTTAAAATATCCCCAATATGGCTTATATTGACTATAATACTGGATTAATTTCACCCCACTAATGGGATATTATTATTGTTTTTGTTGCTCCACCATATAATGTGAAAAATTATCAAAAAAAGTATAGATTTCTCTGGCACAACTGATGGTCATCAGTTTAACTACACATGATCATACTCACACCAGGTCTAGCATTTTCTTGTACATCTTATTGACTATCTGACCTCTCTGCCTTTGTTAAGAAAGAAAAAAATTAAGTTCTGTTTTTGCCCAGTTTCGAACTGGGGACCTTTCGCGTATTAGGCGAACGTGATGACCACTATACTACAGAAACCTGCACAAGACAGCCCCTTCCCCTTGATGATGAAAAGCCATCGTTACTACGAAAATTTAAGCAACTGAGAATGCAAGGCAAGAACCAAAAACATCGCGAAAGCCAATTCTCTAATTGAATTAAGAGGTATGCAGTAACTAAAAAGAAATGCTGCTCTGTTTCCAGCTGACAGCAAACATGTTTCCGCCCAGTTTCGAACTGGGGACCTTTCACCACAGAGAAATGCTATCTAATCATAATCAGTCTGGATGGCATTACGTTGGCTTCCAGCTCCACTGTAAGAAACCTTGGTGGAACCTTTGACCAGGACATGTCCTTTGTCCCTCACATAAAAGAAGTCAGTAGGGCAGCTTTGTTCCACCTGAGAAACATCAGGAAAATCAGAGACATCCTCTCTCAAGATGATGCAGAAAAACTCGTCCATGCATTTGTAACTTTCAGGCTGGACTACTGTAACTCGTTACTATCTAGATGTCCAAACAAATCTCTGAAAGGCCTCTAGACCTGCTCTTCATGTAAAGTACCTTTATGTCACGTTGTTATGATTTGGCGCAATACAAAGACCTGCCCCTCATGTAATTTTACTACGAAAATTGAAGCAGCTGAGAATGCAAGGCAAGAACCAAAAACATCGCTAAAGCCAATTTTTCAAATTGAATTAAGAGTTATGCCTTAACTAAAAAGAGATGCTGATTTATTTCCAATTGACAGCAAACATGTTTCCGCCCAGTTTCGAACTGGGGACCTTTCGCGTGTTAGGCGAACGTGATGACCACTACACTACAGAAACCTGAACTAGTCACTGCCTTCCCCTTGACAATGAAATGCCATCGTTACTACAGCAATTACACAAACAGCTGAAGCCAATTCTCTAATCTAAATCAGAGGTAGCAATAACCAAACACACAGGTCCGGCTTGTGTAGAGCCGACAGCAAACATGTTTCTGCCCAGGTTCGAACTGGGGACCTTTCGCGTGTAAGGCGAACGTGATGACCACTACACTACAGAAACCAGAGCACAAGCTGCTCTGCCCCTTCTGTCAGGTTTAAGCCACCTAGAACATGATGAAACACAGGGAAGAAAGACAAAGGACAACAGCGCTCATTTTTACTTGCAAGGAGAACAGACAGAGATATGTTCAGTTACATTCTCAAACTGCTCTGAAGTATCTCTTCCGTTCTCCCCTCTTTATTTCCTTAGGGTGGTCCCTAGTTAGTATGATCTCAAGTCCTGTAAGAAAAACACAAGTTTCTGCATTCCTGCAGGGTTAGTAAAAGTACAAAAGATACTCATGAGAAGTGTTGAAGTAAAGTATTAGCTGATCTTTGACCTCTCTACCTTTGTTAAGAAACACAGAAAGTTCTGTTTCTGCCCAGTTTCAAACTGTGGACCTTTCGCGTGTGAGGCTAACGTGATGACCACTACACTACGGAAACCTGAATGCAAGCTGCTCCGCCCCTTCCAATCTAATGATTTCTGACGTGAACAGGTACTTTCATAAAAGCTGCATTTGCTCTTCCAGTTGCATCACCGAAATTTGGTCTTCCTAAGAATAGATGCAGATACTGGCAGGTATACTCACGAGAAGTCTTGAAGTGAAGCATCAGCTGACCTCTGACCTCTCTGCCTTTGTTGAAAGAGAATTACAGAAAACACAGTTTCTGCCCAGTTCGGAACTGGGGACCTTTCGCGTGTGAGGCGAACGTGATGACCACTACACTACAGAAACCTGCGCAGGATACCCTCTTCCCCTTGATGATGAAATGCCATCGTTAATACGAAAATTGAAGCAACTGAGAATGCAAGGCAGGAACCAAAAACATCTGTTTCCAGCTGACAGCAAACATGTTTCCGCCCAGTTTCGAACTGGGGACCTTTCTCGTGTTAGGCGAACGTGATGACCACTACACTACGGAAACCCGCACAGGTCACCTCCTTCCGCTTATCAAGAAATGCCATCATTAACACTGTTGCGATAATTGCAGTGGTATCAGATGTCGGAAGAGGCCGTCCCACAAGTGTCTCTGGCTTTACATCCTAAACATCAGGCTAAAGAATTGGGTGGGATGGTAAAACTAGCATTAGCACAGGATGATTGGGTTATCACGGACATTCGCAGAGTACTTTATTCGGCTAGAGCCAACATATACTCAATTCAAGTAGAAGCCGTAGATAGCTCAGTTCTGGAGGAGGCCCAGGTCTCCCGGTTTCACGGTAGAGAAAAAACAGATCACCCTGAGGCTGCGTCTATCATTGACTCTCTACCAGAGTCCCTATGGGCGCAGGGCCCGACAGAAGTGCGACTGGTGCAATGTGAACCATTAACTTTTGAGGTGAACACCTCTGATCCAGTGTGGATCAATCAGTACCCCCACAAGCCCCAAACAGAGGAGGGCATCGCAGACACCATTCAGGGCCTCATATCACAGGGCGTATGATCTCTGACCTCTCTGCCGTTGTTGAAAAAGAATAACCGAAAACACAGTTTCTGCCCAATTTCAAACTGGGGATCTTTCGCCTGTAATGCAAACGTGATGACCGATACACTACGGTTCTGAGTTTGAAGAGGAGGGCATTTGCTAGACACCAGCGCCCTCAGCAGGGATCCCCGATGACGTCACACAGGTAATAAAGACGCTCCATGGCTCTTGATCTTCGCTTTTTCCCAGTACCCCGGTTGTGGGAGAGAGCTGTCCCAGCTTTTGTCTGGACCTCTCCAATGATATTCTAATTGCTTCAGACAATGGATCAGCCTCCATACTTCTCCTTTTGGATCTTAGTGCTGCTTTCGACACCATAGATTACAATATTTTACTACAGAGACTGGAACATGAAATTGGGATTAAAGGAACTGCAATAAGGTGGTTCAAATCCTATTTATCAGATAGACATCAGTTTGTTCATGTTCACAACAGCTCCTCCTCATGCACTGCAGTCAGTTATGGAGTCCCACAGGTTTGGGTACTTGGACCAATCGTCTTTACGCTTCATCTAGGCACCAAATGCCATCTTTACTACCGCAATTACACAATGAATTGACCAAACAAACAGCTGAAGCCAACATTTTCTATTCTAAATCAGAGGTAGCACTTACCAAATACAAAGGTCCGGTTTGTCTGCAGTTTTCTCATATTTAGAGCCGACAGCAGATCTGTTTCTGCTCAGGTTTGAACTGGGGATCATTCGCGTGAAAGGCGACCGTGATGACCACTACACTACAGAAACCGGAGCACAAGCTGCTCTGCCCCTTCTGTCAGGTTTAAGCCCCCTACAACATGATTAAACAGGGAAGAAAGACAAAGGACAACAGCGCTCATTTTTACTTGCAAGGAGAACAGACAGAGATATGTTCAGTTACATTCTCTAACTGCTCTGACGTATCTCTTCCGTTCTCCCCTCTTTATTTCCTTAGGGTGGTCCCTAGTTAGTATGATCTCAAGTCCTGTAAGAAAAACACAAGTTTCTGCATTGCTGCAGGGTTAGTAAAAGTACAAAAGATACTCATGAGAAGTCTTGAAGTAAAGTATCAGCTGATCTCTCTACCTTTGTTAAGAAACACAGAAAGTTCTATTTCTGCCCAGTTTCGAACTGTGGACCTTTCGCGTGTGAGGCTAACTTGATGACCACTACACTAC
Source organism: Echeneis naucrates (assembly GCF_900963305.1). NCBI lineage: Eukaryota > Metazoa > Chordata > Actinopteri > Carangiformes > Echeneidae > Echeneis > Echeneis naucrates. The sequence continues at coordinate 18,625,710 of NC_042514.1, forward strand.
AGAAACCTGCACAAGCCAGCCCCTTCCCCTTGATGATGAAATGCCATTGTTACTACGAAAATTGAAGCAACTGAGAATGCAAGGCAAGAACCAAAAACATCGCGAAAGCCAATTCTCTAATTGAATTAAGAGGTATGCAGTAACTAAAAAAAGATGCTGATTTATTTCCAGCTGACAACAAACATGTTTCCGCCCAGTTTCGAACTGGGGACCTTTCGCGTGTTAGGCGAACGTGATGACCACTACACTACGGAAACCCACACAGGTCACCTCCCTCCGCTTATCAAGAAATGCCATCATTACTACTGTTGCGATCGCCTCCCACGTGCTTTGAAAAGAACAATCGAGAGGACTACATCCTGAAGCCTGGGCCAGAGTTGTCTACATGTTTGGAAATGGCGCCATGACCCCAGGATCCACCCCTAGGGTATGGTTCTGAGTTTGAAGAGGAGGGCATTTGCTAGACGCCAGCGCCCTCATCAGGGTTCCCCAATGACGTCACACAGGTAATAAAGACGCTCTCTTGCATTTTTTCCATATTAAGAGCCAACAGCAAATCTGTTTCTACCCAGTTTCAAACTGGGGATCTTTCGCGTGTAATGCAAACGTGATGACCGATACACTACGGAAAGCTGCACTGGACACTCCCTTCCCCTTGACGATGAAATGCCATCATTACTTCGAATATTGCTGACAATGCAAGGGAAGAACCAAAAACATCGCTAAAGCCAATTCTTTAATCGAATTAAGAGGTATGGATTAACTAGAAACAGACGCTGATTTATTTCCAGCTGACAGCAAACATGTTTCCGCGCAGTTTCGCACTGGGGACCTTTCGCGAGTTAGGCGAACGTGATGACCACTACACTACCGAAACCTGAACGCAAGCTGCTCCACCCTTTCCAATCTAATGATTTCTGACGTGAACAGGTACTTTCATAAAAGCTGCATTTGCTCTTCCAGTTGCATCACCGAAATTTGGTCTTCCTAAGAATAGATGCAGATACTGGCAGGTATACTCACGAGAAGTCTTGAAGTGAAGAATCAGCTGACCTCTGACTTCTCTGCCTTTGTTGAAAAAGAATTACAGAAAATATTGTTCATGCCCAGTTTCGAACTGGGGACCTTTCGCGTGTGAGGCGAACGTGATGACCACTACACTACAGAAACCTGTACAGGACACCCTCTTCCCCTTGATGATGAAATGCCATCGTTACCACTGTTGTGATCGCCTCCCACGTGCTCTGAAAAGAACAATAGAGAGGCCTACATCCTGAAGCCTGGGCCAGAGTTGTCTGCCTGTTTGGAAATGGCGCCATGACCCCAGGATCCACCCCTAGGGTGTGGTTCTGAGTTTGAAGAGGAGGGCATTTGCTAGACACCAGCGCCCTCAGCAGGGATCCCCGATGACGTCACACAGGTAATAAAGACGCTCCATGGCTCTTGATCTTCGCTTTTTCCCAGTACCCCGGTTGTGGGAGAGAGCTGTCCCAGCTTTTGTCTGGACCTCTCCAATGATATTCTAATTGCTTCAGACAATGGATCAGCCTCCATACTTCTCCTTTTGGATCTTAGTGCTGCGTTCGACACCATAGATCACAATATTTTACTAGAGACTGGAACATGAAATTGGGATTAAAGGAACTGCAATAAGGTGGTTCAAATCCTATTTATCAGATAGACATCAGTTAGTTCATGTTAACAACAGCTCCTCCTCATGCGCTGCAGTCTGTTATGGAGTCCCACAGGGTTCGCTACTTGGACCAATCCTCTTTATGCTTCATCTACTTCCTCTCGGCAACATTATCAGGACATCAGACATTTCTTGAACACATACAAGTCTGGATGACCCATCATTTTTTACTCCTTAATTCTGACAAAACTGAAGTTGTTGTACTCGGCCCGAAGCACCTCAGAGAAATGCTATCTAATCATAATCAGTCTGGATGGCATTACGTTGGTGTCCAGCTCCACTGTAAGAAACCTCGGAGTAACCTTTGACCAGGACATGTCCTTTGTCCCTGACATAAAAGAAGTCAGTAGGGCAGCTTTGTTCCCCCTGAGAAAAATTAAGTAAATCAGAGACATCCTCTCTCAGGATGATGCAGAAAAACTCGTCCATGTATTTGTAACTTCTAGGCTGGACTACTGTAACTCGTTACTATCTAGATGTCCAAACAAATCTCTGAAAGGCCTTCAGTTGATTCAGAACGCTACAGCAAGAAAATTAACAGTCACTAGGAAATGAGATCACATCTCTCCCGTGTTAGCTGCTTTTCATTGGCTGCCAGTAAAATATAGAGTAGAATTTAAAATCCTTCCGTTAACATATAAAGCTCTTAATGGCTGAGCTCCATCACGTCTCAGAGAGCTCATAGTTCCTTACTGTCTTATTAGGCCACTCCACTCTCTAGGTGGAGGTTAACTTGTGGTTCCTAGAGTCTTCAAGAAGAAATCTGGAGGCGGCTCTTTCAGTTAACAGGCTCCTCTTCCATGGAACCAACTTCCAGTATCGTTTTGGGGGGCGGACTCTTACGCAAATTTCAAGATCAGGCTGAAAACTTTCTTATATGACAGAGCTTATAGTTAAAAAGTTAAAGTCCTCTACTCTTTAGCTATGCTACTATAGGCCTAGGCTGCTGGGGGAAGGACTGAGCTTCTCTCTCTCTCTCTCTCTCTCTCTCTCTCTCCCTGTTTCTCCCAGTTCTAAGCATTTGTACTGCATTTACTAACCATGTTTTCCCGAAGTCTGTCTCTCCCAGCTCCCCTCCTCACTCCCTGTCCTCATCCTGCAAGTGGTGACTCATCGCCATACCATGTTCCTGCAAGGCCTAGACCTCTAGACCTGCTCTTCATGTAAAGTACCTTTATGTCACTTTGTTATGATTTGGCGCAATACAAAGACCTGCCCCTCATGTAATTTTACTACGAAAATTGAAGCAGCTGAGAATGCAAGGCAAGAACCAAAAACATCGCTAAAGCCAATTTTTCTAATTGAATTAAGAGGTATGCCTTAACTAAAAAGAGATGCTGATTTATTTCCAATTGACAGCAAACATGTTTCCACCCAGTTTCGAACTGGGGACCTTTTGCGTGTTAGGCGAACGTGATGACCACTACACTACGGAAACCTGCACGGGTCACTGGCTTCCCCTTGACGATGAAATGCCAGCGTTACTCCAGCAATTACACAAACAAACAGCTGAGGCCAATTCTCTAAACTAAATCAGAGGTAGCAATAACCAAACACACAGGTCCGGCTTGTGTAGAGCCGACAGCAAATCTGTTTCTGCCCAGGTTCGAACTGGGGATCTTTCGCGTGTAAGGCGAACGTGATGACAACTACACTACAGAAACCTGAGCACAAGCTGCTCTGCCCCTTCTGTCAGGTTTAAACCACCTAGAACATGATGAAACAGGGAAGAAAGACAAAGGACAACAGCGCTCATTTTTACTTGCAAGGAGAACAGACAGAGATATGTTCAGTTACATTCTCTAACTGCTCTGACGTATCTCTTCCGTTCTCCCCTCTTTATTTCCTTAGGGTGGTCCCTAGTTTGTATGATCTCAAGTCCTGTAAGAAAAACACAAGTTTCTGCATTCCTGCAGGGTTAGTAAAAGTACAAAAGATACTCATGAGAAGTCTTGAAGTAAAGTATCAGCTGATCTCTCTACCTTTGTAAAGAAACACATAAAGTTCTGTTTCTGCCCAGTTTCGAACTGTGGACCTTTCGCTTGTGAGGCTAACGTGATGACCACAACACTACAGAAACCAGCACAGGCGAGCCCTTTCCCCTTGATGATGAAATGCCATCGCTAATACGAAAATTGAAGCAACTGAGAATTCAAGGCAGGAACCAAAAACATCGCGAAAGCCAATTCTCTAATTGAATTAAGAGGTATGCAGTAACTAAAAAGAAATGCTGCTCTGTTTCCAGCTGACAGCAAACATGTTTCCGCTCAGTTTCGAACTGGGGACCTTTCACCACAGAGAAATGCTATCTAATCATAATCAGCCTGGATGGCATTATGTTGGCTTCCAGCTCCACTGTTAGAAACCTTGGTGGAACCTTTGACCAGGACATGTCCTTTGTCCCTCACATAAAAGAAGTCAGTAGGGCAGCTTTGTTCCACCTGAGAAACATCAGGAAAATCAGAGACATCCTCTCTCAGGATGATGCAGAAAAACTCGTCCATGCATTTGTAACTTTCAGGCTGGACTACTGTAACTCGTTACTATCTAGATGTCCAAACAAATCTCTGAAAGGCCTCTAGACCTGCTCTTCATGTAAAGTACCTTTATGTCACGTTGTTATGATTTGGCGCAATACAAAGACCTGCCCCTCATGTAATTTTACTACGAAAATTGAAGCAGCTGAGAATGCAAGGCAAGAACCAAAAACATCGCTAAAGCCAATTTTTCAAATTGAATTAAGAGTTATGCCTTAACTAAAAAGAGATGCTGATTTATTTCCAATTGACAGCAAACATGTTTCCGCCCAGTTTCGAACTGGGGACCTTTCGCGTGTTAGGCGAACGTGATGACCACTACACTACAGAAACCTGCACTGGTCACTGCCTTCCCCTTGACAATGAAATGCCATCGTTACTACAGCAATTACACAAACAGCTGAAGCCAATTCTCTAATCTAAATCAGAGGTAGCAATAACCAAACACACAGGTCCGGCTTGTGTAGAGCCGACAGCAAATCTGTTTCTGCCCAGGTTCTGCCCTAGTTTGTATGATCTCAAGTCCTGTAAGAAAAACACAAGTTTCTGCATTCCTGCAGGGTTAGTAAAAGTACAAAAGATACTCATGAGAAGTCTTGAAGTAAAGTATCAGCTGATCTCTCTACCTTTGTAAAGAAACACATAAAGTTCTGTTTCTGCCCAGTTTCGAACTGTGGACCTACATCCTGAAGCCTGGGCCAGAGTTGTCTGCCTGTTTGGAAATGGCGCCATGACCCCAGGATCCACCCCTAGGGTATGGTTCTGAGTTTGAAGAGGAGGGCATTTGCTAGACGCCAGCGCCCTCATCAGGGTTCCCCAATGACGTCACACAGGTAATAAAGAAGCTCTCTTGCATTTTTTCCATATTAAGAGCCAACAGCAAATCTGTTTCTGCCCAGGTTCGAACTGGGGACCTTTCGCGTGTGAGGCGAACGTGATGACCACTACACTACAGAAACCTGCCACGGGCACGCCCTTCCCATTGACGATAAAATGCCATCGTTACTTCAAATATTGAAGTCGCTGAGAATGTAAGCAACGCATCAAAAACATCGCGAAAGCAAATGCTCTAATCGAATTAAGAGGTATGCCTTCACTTCGCTACTTGGACCAATCCTCTTTACGCTTCATCTGCTTCCTCTAGGCAACATTATCATGACATCAGACATGTCTTGAACACATACAAGTCTGGATGACCCATAATTTTTTTACTCCTTAATTCTGACAAAACTGACATGCCATTGTTACTACAAACATTACAGAAAGTGAGAATGCAAGTGATGCACCAAAAGCATAGTTGAAGCCAATTCTCCAAACTAATTCTGAGGTAGGCCTGACCTAATACACACATCCTACTCTCCTGCATTAATTCCATAATCAGAGTCCACAACAAATCTGGGTAGTTTTCCAACCCAGCGCTGGTTAAATAGTGGACCGACTAAACGTTGGGTTAACTTCACCAAACAAACTGGGTCTGTTCATTCAACCCAGGAAGATGGGTTGTTAAAATATCCCTAATATGGCTTATATTGACTATAATACTGGATTAATTTCACCCCACTAATGGGATGTTATTATTGTTTTGTTGCTCCACCAGCAACAAAATTATCAAAATTGAAAAATTATCAAAAAAAGTATAGATTTCTCTGGCACAACTGATGGTCATCAGTTTAACTACACATGATCATACTCACACCAGGTCTAGCATTTTCTTGTACATCTTATTGACTATCTGACCTCTCTGCCTTTGTTAAGAAAGAAAAAAATTAAGTTCTGTTTTTGCCCAGTTTCGAACTGGGGACCTTTCGCGTATTAGGCGAACGTGATGACCACTATACTACAGAAACCTGCACAGGCCGGCCCCTTCCCCTTGATGATGAAAAGCCATCGTTACTACGAAAATTTAAGCAACTGAGAATGCAAGGCAAGAACCAAAAACATCGCGAAAGCCAATTCTCTAATTGAATTAAGAGGTATGCAGTAACTAAAAAGAAATGCTGCTCTGTTTCCAGCTGACAGCAAACATGTTTCCGCCCAGTTTCGAACTGGGGACCTTTCACCACAGAGAAATGCTATCTAATCATAATCAGCCTGGATGGCATTATGTTGGCTTCCAGCTCCACTGTTAGAAACCTTGGTGGAACCTTTGACCAGGACATGTCCTTTGTCCCTCACATAAAAGAAGTCAGTAGGGCAGCTTTGTTCCACCTGAGAAACATCAGGAAAATCAGAGACATCCTCTCTCAGGATGATGCAGAAAAACTCGTCCATGCATTTTAACTTTCAGGCTGGACTACTGTAACTCGTTACTATCTAGATGTCCAAACAAATCTCTGAAAGGCCTCTAGACCTGCTCTTCATGTAAAGTACCTTTATGTCACGTTGTTATGATTTGGCGCAATACAAAGACCTGCTCCTCATGTAATTTTACTACGAAAATTGAAGCAGCTGAGAATGCAAGGCAAGAACCAAAAACATCGCTAAAGGCAATTCTTTAATCGAATAAAGAGGTATGCATTAACTGGAAAAAAGACGCTGATTTATTTCCAGCTGACAGCAAAGATGTTTCCGCCCAGTTTCGAACTGGGGACCTTTCACGTGTTAGGCGAACGTGATGACCACTACATTACTGAAAACTGAATGCAAGCGGCTCCGCCCCTTCCAATCTAATGATTTCTGACGTGAACAGGTACTTACATAAAAGCTGCATTTGCTCTTCCAGTTGCATCACCGAAATTTGGTCTTCCTTAGAATAGATGCAGATACTGGCAGGTATATTCAATAAAAGTCTTGAAGTTAAGCTTCAGCTGACCTCTGACCTCTCTGCCTTTGTTGAAAAAGAATTACAGAAAATACTGTTCCTGCCCAGTTTCGAACTGGGGACCTTCCGCGTGTGAGGCGAACGTGATGACCACTACACTACAGAAACTTGTACAGGACACCCTCTTCCCCTTGATGATGAAATGCCATCGTTAATACGAAAATTGAAGCAACTGAGAATGCAAGGCAGGAACCAAAAACATCTGTTTCCAGCTGACAGCAAACATGTTTCCGCCCAGTTTCGAACTGGGGACCTTTCCCGTGTTAGGCGAACGTGATGACCACTACACTACGGAAACCCGCAGAGGTTACCTCCTTCCGCTTATCAAGAAATGCCATCGTTACTACTGTTGTGATGGCCTCCCACGTGCTCTGAAAAGAACAATAGAGAGGCCTCCATCCTGAAGCCTGGGCCAGAGTTGTCTGCCTGTTTGGAAATGGCGCCATGACCCCAGGATCCACCCCTAGGGTGTGGTTCTGAGTTTGAACAGGAGGGCATTTGCTAGACACCAGCGCCCTCAGCAGGGATCCCCGATGACGTCACACAGGTAATAAAGACACTCCATGGCTCTTGATCTTCGCTTTTTCCCAGTGCCCCGGTTGTGGGAGAGAGCTTTCCCAGCTTTTGTCTGGACCTCTCCAATGATATTCTAATTGCTTCAGACAATGGATCAGCCTCCATACTTCTCCTTTTGGATCTTAGTGCTGCTTTCGACACCATAGATCATAATATTTTACTACAGAGACTGGAACATGAAATTGGGATTAAAGGAACTGCAATAAGGTGGTTCAAATCCTATTTATCAGATAGACATCAGTTTGTTCATGTTCACAACAGCTCCTCCTCATGCAATGCAGTCAGTTATGGAGTCCCACAGGTTTGGGTACTTGGACCAATCGTCTTTACGCTTCATCTAGGCACCAAATGCCATCTTTACTACCGCAATTACACAATGAATTGACCAAACAAACAGCTGAAGCCAACATTTTCTTTTCTAATTCAGAGGTAGCACTTACCAAATACACAGGTCATACTCGCTCCACGGCTCTCGATCTTCGCTGTTTCCCAGTGCCCCGGTTGTGGGAGAGAGCTGTTCCAGCTTTCGTCTGGACCTCTGATTGTTGCATCACCGAAATTTGCTCTTCCTGCTAATAGACGCAGATACTGGCAGGTCTACTCACGAGAAGTCTTGAAGTGAAGCATCAGCTGATCTCGGACCTCTCTGCCGTTGTTGAAAAAGAATAACTGAAAAAACAGTTTCTGCCCAGTTTCGAACTGGGGACCTTTCGCGTGTGAGGCGAACGTGATGACCACTACACTACAGAAACCTGCACAGGCCAGCCCCTTCCCCTTGATGATGAAATGCCATCGTTAATATGAAAATTGAAGCAACTGAGAATGCAAGGCAGGAACCAAAAACATCTGTTTCCAGTTGACAGCAAACATGTTTCCGCCCAGTTTCGAACTGGGGACCTTTCGCGTGTTAGGCGAACGTGATGACCACTACACTACGGAAACCCGCACAGATCACCTCCTTCCGCTTATCAAGAAATGCCATCATTACCACTGTTGCGATAGCCTCCCACGTGCTCTGAAAAGAACAATCGAGAATCCTACATCCTGAAGCCTGGGCCAGAGTTGTCTACCTGTTTGAAAATGGCGCCATGACCCCAGGATCCACCCCTAGGGTATGGTTTTGAGTTTGAACAGGAGGGCATTTGCCAAACGCCAGCGCCCTCAGCAGGGATCCCCAATGACGTCACACAGGTAATAAAAACGCTTCATGGCTCTTGATCTTCGCTTTTTCCCAGTGCCCCAGTTGTGGTAGAGAGCTGTCCCAGCTTTCGAGTAGCAGCAGCGGTGTCCCTGACACCAGAACAATTGCAGTGGTATCAGATGTCGGAAGAGGCCGTCCCACAAGTGTCTCTGGCTTTACATCCTAAACATCAGGTTAAAGAATTGGGTGGGATGGTAAAACTAGCATTAGCACAGGATGATTGGGTTATCACGGACATTCGCGGAGTACTTTATTCGGCTAGAGCCAACATATACTCAATTCAAGTAGAAGCCGTAGATAGCTCAGTTCTGGAGGAGGCCCAGGTCTCCCGGTTTCAGGGTCTATCATTGACTCTCTACCAGAGTCCCTATGGGCGCAGGGCCCAACAGAAGTGCGACTGGTGCAATGTGAACCATTAACTTTTGAGGTGAACACCTCTGATCCAGTGTGGATCAATCAGTACCCCCACAAGCCCCAAGCAGAGGAGGGCATCGCAGACACCATTCAGGGCCTCATATCACAGGGCGTATGATCTCTGACCTCTCTGCCGTTGTTGAAAAAGAATAACTGAAAACACAGTTTCTGCCCAGTTTCGAACTGGGGACCTTTCGCGTGTGAGGCGAACGTGATGACCACTACACTACAGAAACACGTACAGGACACCCTCTTCCCCTTGATGATGAAATGCCATCGTTACTACTGTTGTGATCGCCTCCCACATGCTCTGAAAAGAACAATAGAGAGGCCTACATCCTGAAGCCTGGGCCAGAGTTGTCTGCCTGTTTGAAAATGGCGCCGTGACCCCAGGATCCACCAGTTTGAGAGAGAGCAAGAAAGACCTTACAAGGTTGTATGAGCAACACCGACGGCTGTCCAGGTGGAAGGAAGCAAGACTTGGTATCACCTAAATCACTGCACCAAAAAGGTTCCGAAAGACAAAAAGGGCATTATAAAACTGAGAGAGAACGATGAGGAGAATGACTGTGTGGTGCAAACTAGTGACAAGCACTCTCTTGTTAATGTCACTAGGCTGCCAAGTGTCCAAGCTCTCCTTAACTGCACAGGCTTCTCTCGATGCCCTGTTTCCTCCTATTTTTCTCACTGGTGCCATGCATTTCCCGAAGTCCTCTGCCTCTTCCAGCAGCCACACTGTTTCAGTTGGGGCAAGGAGGAAATTGTGCAGGATGCATGCTGCCATCACAAGCGTGTCCACGTGCAGTTCCCAGGCAATTTTGGAAGTTCCACTTCGCCCAGAAGCGTTGTGCTACCTCAATCATGTCTTTCCTTTTGCCCCACCTAAACCCGAGAAGGTCTGACTGAAATTCTTCTTTTTCTTTAATTATATAACATTATTGATTGTAATATCTTTACATTCTATGTGCAAAGTTCCAATGAGGTAATAGATCATTCTTGTGTCTGTGACACCAATGTTGTTTGTGTTTGTTTTGTATTTCGAAAAGCAACGTGAGCGCTGCTTTTGCAGAGGAGAGATCTTCTACAAAAGTGTCGGCATGTGCCTCTGTTGATCTGGCTCTGCCCACTGCATCAGTGTGACGGTCTGTTTCTCCCGCTCCAAGCCTATCTATAGCACAGACTGTTTCCGTAGCAGAGTCTGTACTGGGGCCGACTACATCTGGCGAGAGATACAGGCCCCACAGGTCCTGGAGCCCAAGAGAGAGGTGGGGGCTTGCACCAGCCCAAGAAGGAGCCACAGACAACAGCAGACCTCTGATTTGGAAGACCGTCTTTTATCAATTCTAGAAGAGCCAAATATGAAACCTGACAGTAAGCTCGATGAGTGTTATCACTTCTCACTGAGCCTCATCCCACAACTGGACCAAAACAGGAGGCGGCAGGCAATAATTGGCATTTTAACTTGCTGCATGACATAGAGAGCAGCACCGCTTCAATGCAGCAGTCAAGAAAGCAACAAAACTGCACCTGACCTCAATATCCCTCACACCCCGCTCCTTCCGATGACATGATTTCTGACATGCATCGGTGCTTTCATGAAAGCTGCGCTTGCCCTTATCGGTACATAACCAAAAACCTGATCTCTAAACTGACAGATGTAGATATTGGCCAGTAAATGAAGGAGGAATCTGGAAATGAAACATTACATGATCTCTGTTGCGTGTTAAGCGAACGTGATGACCACTACACTACGCAATCCTGCAAGGGTTATGCAATTCCCCTTCTGAAGAAATACCATCATTACTACGGAACGTCCAGAAAGCAAAAATGCAAGTGATGCAGCAAACACAGAGCTGAAGCCAATTCTCTACTCTAATGCAGAGGTAGTCCTTACCAAATACACAGATTCTGCTCTCCTGCATTTCCCCATAATCAAAGGCAACAGCCAATCTGTTTCTGCCCAGGTTCAAAATGAGGCTCTTTCACGTGTTAGGCAAACGTGATAACCACTACACTACGGAAACCTGCACAGGGTGTTCCTTTCTCCTTTGCGATGAAATGCCATCGTTACGACAGCAATTACAGAAGCTGAGGATGCAAGCAATGGACCAAACAAACAGCTGAAGCTAATTCTCCAATCTAAATCAGAGGTAGCTCTTACCAAATACACAAGTGTGGCTCTCCTGCATTTTTTTTTTCAATTTTTAGAGCCAACAGCAAATCTGTGCCTGCCCAGGTTCGAACTGGGGAGCTTTCACGTGTAAGGCGAACATGATGACCACTACACTACGGAAACCTGAACACAAGCTCCTCCGCCCCTTCTGTCAGGTTTAAGCCACCTAGAAAATTATTAAACTAGTTACAGGACGTTGCAGCTCTAAAGGGCGGGGAAATACACAGCTGCAACGTAGTAGATGAATAGATGCTTGTTGAATAATCATATTCACGTTACGCCTCTGAAACATGACACACGAACACTTTGAGGAGCTAGTTCATAACCAAAGTAATCTGGTTTCAGCCTCCTCCTGTTTTCATGTTCCTCTTCGAAGGTCGTTGCTTATCTTCCGGAGGTATGATCTCAGTTCCTGTAAGAAAAACACAAGTTTCTGCATTCCTGCAGGGTTAGTAAAAGTAGAGCAATACTGTGATAATCATTTTATGTATTTTTATTCTAACACCTTCCAATCTAATGATTTCTGACGTGAACGGGTACTTTCATAAAAGCTGCATTTATTCTTATTGTTGCATCACCGAAATTTGGTCTTCCTACGAATAGATGCAGATACTGTCAGGTATACTCATGAGAAGTCTTGAAGTGAAGCATCAGCTGACCACTGACCTCTCTGCATTCGTTGAAAAAAAAAAAAAACACAGAAAGTTGTGTTTTTGCCCAGTTTCGAAATGGGGACCTTTCACATGTGAGGCGAAAGTGATGACCACTACACTACAAAAAACTGCACAGGACACTCTCTTCCCCTTGATGATTAAATGCCATGGTTAATACGAAAATTGAAGCAGCTGAAAATGCAAGGAAAGAAGCCAATTCTCGAATTGAATTAAGAGGTATGCATTAACTAAAAACAGACGCTGATTTATTTCCGGCTGACAGCAAAGATGTTCCCATCCAATTTCAAACTGGGCACCTTTCGCACGTGAGGCGAACGTGATGACCACTACACTACGGAACCCTGGACCGGTTGCATCCTTCCGCTTATGAAGAAATGCCATCATTACTACTGTTGCGATCGCCTCCCACGTGCTCTGAAAAGAACAATAGAGAGGCCTACATCCTGAAGCCTTGGCCAGAGTTGTCGGCCTGTTTGGAAATGACGCCATGTCTCCAGGATCCACCCCTAGGGTGTGGTTCTGAGTTTGAAGAGGAAGGCATTTGCTAGACGCCAGCGCCCTCAGCAGGGATCCCCGATGACGTCACACAGGTAATAAAGACGCTCCATGG